>NC_089787.1:15177092-15219592 GCF_040412425.1 Macrobrachium rosenbergii | reverse complement strand
CATTCTGCTTCTCTCTCGGCACCCTCTATTTTATACAACTTGCCAAAATAACAAAACCCGGAAGATACCTTTTTTCATTTATTGGTATCTATAAAGGAAGATTAAAAAGAACGTCGACAACATTTCAGAGAGATTTCACCTCTTGGACGCCGGTGGAAATATGCCACAGAAATTGTGCCAGTGCCTCCAAGCATGCACAGTAACATGGCACGATTCTCTGAGCTTAACTCACTTGCCAGAAAATGGTTAAGTGTGTAAGTATGTTTTCTTCCGGAAAATAATTTAGGCATTTCCACAGCAATTGGAGGATGAAGGTAATAAATGTAACATGTGTAAGACTTTCTAAGTCTGCATGTGTTCATTGAAATAAGTTAACAGTAAGAATTGTCAAACGAACAGCAGAAGAATAACAACAAAAGCGTGTAAGTGATGGCTTATTCATCCAAAACCACAATAAAACAATAAAAAAACGCACAATAACACAAATACTCCCTCCTTTTCATTCCATCGGGAATCACAAGCAAAGCGTTTTAAACAAATTCAAAAAAAGTTCCAACTTTTGTTTAAATGTCAGTCACAAACCTAAACTCATTTTTCCACAAATAATTAAGTCCAATTGAACCGGGTTCCCAAAAGTATAAATTTCCGACATAGCTATTCCTGGATCCTGTCCTGGAAATTCTGGAACTGGTTGTGTTACATTCTACCTTCAAAGAGGCAAGGGAAATCTAATGAAAATTCCGACTATAAGATTTCGCCTATTAATTCCTGTTGAAAAGACCTGGAACTTCATTTTCCTTTTGTTGGCTCTAATGTGGCCCTTTGAGACTCATCTTTTAGATGCAGGAGGAACTTTGCTCGAAATCGTTTCGAATTTTATTATATTTATTTTATTTATTTATTGCAGAGGAATTTCATGTTAACATTTCCATAGACAGAAGATCTTTACATAACTAAGTTACTGATCAGTTCGCTTTTACAGTTTTATATATATATATATATATATATATATATATATATATATATATATATATATATATATATATATATATATATATATATATATATATATATATATATATATATATATATATATATATATATATATATATATATATATATATATATTATGAACTTTTACCTCATCGGTTTCTCATTCTTTGGAAACACTTGTTTGACGTGAATATGTAAGAGACAACCAATGTCTCGTTAAAAGATGAGAAAAATCTTTGCATCTAAGAGCATGAATATTATGTTCATCCGTTGATTTTCACAAATACTGAGAAACTTGTTCCCGAGATCGATCAGTGAGTCCATCGTTCTTCGGTTGATCTAAACAGCGAAATATGTACCTGGTAGTTAGTCTGAGGTAGTTGGTCGTAGAGAAAAGGATAACATGGAGGTCGACGCTTTCTGTAGCCACCCACTCAAGGGGAAGTGTACAGAAATATTAATCAAAGGATTGACAGAAGAAAGTTGATCTAAACATGGTTTTACAATAGAGAGAGAGAGAGAGAGAGAGAGAGAGAGAGAGAGAGAGAGAGAGAGAGAGAGAGAGAGAGAGATTGTTGACTTTAGCCGATGCTCATCACGTACCTAAATTCCGGACTAAGCAGCTTTGGCTGAGATCATGTCAGATTTCCCCGGAGTTATGAGCAGTTGGCCAGTTTTTGCTATTGTTAATTTTTTTTTTACATACGTTTAATGGATTATTAGGCCTATCTATCTATATCTATCTATCTGTTTACTTAGCTATCAATATATCTATCTAGTGATACTGATTACAAAAACGCACTCATGGCCTATCATTTGATACAATACTACGATTAAAACGCTGCTTTTAAAGTAGAAAAAATCCTTTAAAGTCCAGAAATGACGCCTTTATTGTCACACAATAGTCCCGAAGGACTTCTGATCACTCGAACTGAATGAAGTGATGAACAGCAGCGTTACCAATCTCAAAGGGAAAATGGCCAAGGTATTGAGAAGATTTAGCCTATATACCAAACCAATTATAAAAATTCCTTCTCGCTAGCTACGCTGTATATGCCTTCCAGAAGGATTTGACAGAGAGAGAGAGAGAGAGAGAGAGAGAGAGAGAGAGAGAGAGAGAGAGAGAGAGAGAGAGAGAGAGAGCTGGAAGTCCTCCTTCAAGTTATCACTCAGAGTAAATTAAGGGTTAAAGTTTGAATTGCCATTAGTGTGAAAGAAATCTTAGAATGCTTGGCATAAGGCCGTCTCAAAATAACAATTTACTGTCTTCTAGTTGTGCTGCCTCTATCTTTACGAGTTAGACCACTCAAAGATCAAAGTTAACCACGAAACTTTTCAGTTGACTAGTGATGCCTCTTGTAATCAACAGCATTGACCAAAACAACAAAGACAGTCTGGCAAATTTTCACCATAAGATGCCAGCAAAAAAAACTTCTCTCGAATCCTCATTCAATCGGAGATGGCGAAAGTTCCGTAGAGAGGCAACGTTGCAATAAATGTTCACCGTCACTTCAGTTCAAAAGAAGTTGTGAGAGCGTAGCATATTAGAATCACAGTATGTAATGACACTTCATTGTTTTTGTTTACCAAAAGTTGTATTAGGTTCAATATATGATTTTAGTAAGGTTGGCAATAAAAAAAAAACTGTTCAAAGTTTTAGTAATCATTCCGTAATAATCAATTGTAGCATTGCATCAAATGAATACTGAAGAGTTCACTTGATATTCCTTTGACAAAGGAATCTTTTGTTTTTTTCAAAAGTCTTAGACATTTTTTCTTCTGGTGGTTGGCATCCAAAAAAAAACTTTGACATGCCAGTAAAGTGGACGTTTGCCATAATAATCAATTATCATATAAATCAAATGTGTACAATAATGTAAAATGAGTTTTTTTACTGAAGCACAGCTGTGCATGACTCTTTTATTTTATACAATGATAAATTAATAGGTTATATTCTGCATTCTTTGTTTTACACTGCAGTCATAAAATAAACAAGTTCTTGATGTTTCTTCGGCGCAATCGACAAGATGTACACTTGAGTTCTTGTCTCATCTGCATGAAACTCTCAGCCACGACCGGCATTTTGACGTGCTGAGTGGCAAGCTGGCACGTTTGTCACACACGATTTTGTATCGTTCTAAATTGTACAATAATGTAATGAAAGACCTGTGCATTACAATTTTTTATGAAATGATATTGGATTAACAGGTAACAAATATGTCTGCATCGGCTATTGTTAACAATGTTTTTGTTAGGCAGCATAAAGTAAACAGACAAATAAAAAAAATGTTCTCTTTACAGAAAAAAATGACCTTTTCCCTCATATTAGATTATTAGTTGAAAGCATGTTGACTTTCTGAGTGAGTGTATCTGCTTCTTCTCCACACCTTTCTTGAATGTCTTCAACAACATGCTGAAAATATCCCCAAAATAAATTTGAGACCGTTCCCTGACTTGCCTCACCGAATAACTCTTCCATTATAGCCAGTCCCCAAGAGCAAGGGGAAACATGATGCACCATCTTCTTGTTATTTACCCGTTTCATGGCTGAGGAGGAACGGTGTGAGGGAGGACGCTTTTGGAGTCCTTTACCCCACCAGTCCTCTCCGCCAGCTTTAATGCAGCTTTAATGATGGCGGAGGGGTGACGTGATGGTTGACACTGAGCATCTTCTCCCCAGACAATATCGATCTCCCCAGCATGAATGAAGGAGGGAATGAATTAATTGTGAGGGAAAATTTCCTTGTTCAGCGAATTTCTGACGATCTGGACGGGTATTTTATACAGTATATGATCTCATCCATGAGACCTTGCAGCATATGGCTTGGAAACTAGAATTAGTATTCATGGTTCACTGGTTCATTGCCAGTTTGCCTCATAAGCTTAAGAGGACAGCCATCTGCCAAATATGATAAAACGTAAAATTTCATTGTCTGCGCTAATTTCTTAAGTTGCACTAGACTAGTTCATTTCCTTTGCAATTTCCCATAATTCAGTGAAATGATGAATATGAACCTCGCATTTCGGCTGATCCGATGGGGTCAAAACATTTTATGAAATAAGTAAAAGAAGAAGAAAATAGCCTGAGAATTCCTTATCATGCCGACCGAGGGCTTATTCCGAGAGAGCACCTCCATCCTCTGCAAAGCCCCAAGATAGTAGACTGTACTGATAAATTAGTTGCACATTTTCATCAGTACAATCTAATAAGTCCGATACTCCTGTCAAATATGTATATTTTGTAATATAATTTCTTCGGCCTCTTACGAATGAAACAGGAGCATATCTTCTCACAAAAGAATGATTGAAAAAGGATTGTGGAAAAGAACGAGGAATTTTCTAATGAACGAGATTTACAATGTTCCTCTTATATCTGAGAACGAAGTAATAAAGGCAAACCACAGGCCCAATAAAGACATACTACAGTCTTCAATGACGTCAAATGAACCAAAGAAAGGCGTGGCGAGGACGGATGGTGTGGTGGGTTTTTTTTTTTTTTTCTAAATTAATGTTTGTAAGAAAAACAATATGAAATGCTGATACTTTACGAGCATACCAGGTGCTAGTTGCAATTATTTTTTCTGACCTGCACCAAAGGGGGGGGAGGGTGCAGTGGCTTCTATCCACGTGACTTGTTCCAAGCAAAGCTTTCAAGGAGACGAAGAAGCAAGGCGATGACCCCAGAAGGAACCTTCGTCAGTAGTTCAAAGTAAATACGAGACTCGACTTTCCTTGACTTTAGTGATCGTTTACTTCTCTTCCTAAATGAGACTTGGGTTTTAATAAAGGGTTTATTTAACTGCGCTTCTTCACCTTGGTTCATGAAAAAATGAACAAATCTCTCTTTAAAATTGATCAAAATTGTGCTTTTAGATGGTTTAATTTTCATGAGCTGAAAGAGACATCTACAACTCGAAAATGGAACGTATACTGTAGAGCTTTGTTATACATTCGTAGAAATAACTCCCTCTTTTTTTTGTATACGGTTACTGCTCAAAACAATTTTTATGTTGCTTTCTATTTGCGTAATTTCTTTCATTTCTTGAGCAGGGGATTTTGTTTAGAATCTTTTTCAACTGAGCGTTTCAGTTACTTCTCTGTGGCATATGCCAACCGTTCATTCAAGGGAATGGAGTCTTTGGCTTTGCTCTGTGCGTTTTCTGGGAAATCGTCGCAATGATCTCGTGAATCCTCGACTTCCACGGGCTCCTTTGGACATGTTCATCTCTGAAAGTGTTTAACCGAGAGGAAAACACACAAAGACGCCATCATCAGTCCGAGGCAAGATTCGAGAAAAGAAAGTTAAGTATACCTTATATTAGTTTAACCAGACCACTAAGCTGATTAACAGCTCCCCTGGGGCTGGCCCGAGGGATTAGACTTATTTTACGTGGCTAAGAGCCAAGATTCGAGGTTGGCGAGATCACACTAACGAACACATTTCTTCAAAGAAAATGTTTGCCCAAGTCATGTCGAATTAAGTGTGATCGTTGAAACCTGTGGAATGACCTACTAACTCACACTGAACTGAAGAGGACATTCATCTGGGAGTTTTCGAGTCTCTTTTATTGTTCCATCACAATAATGAATCTGGACGGAAGGTCATTCTGTGACATCGATTCATTATTGTTCTAATTAAACTCTCCGTTAACAGGAACCACGCGCGTTTGGACTCTGATTTTGTCTTTTTTTTTTCACTTCTCGCTGAATTTCTCTATTTTCCAGGTGTTGGATATAATGATTCTTTGTGTCTTGAAAAATTTCTTTTTTTTTATTGTTTACATTCATGAAGTAGAGAATATGAATGTGAGGGATTACACTTATTATTGCTGATTCAAATAGAAACTTAACGCTTTGCTCGTGAATAAGCGTTTAAGGAAAGCCGATACTATAGCAAATAGATGGGGCAATTAACAACCACAATAGTCATAACAGCAACAACACCAGGAATACAATTTAAATCAGTGACAGGAATAATCAAAACGAAAACAGTTGAAAATAACATAGGCCTATCCACAGATCCAGATGTTATAGGCTGTGTGAACCGACAACAAGGTATATATTGACCTTGTGGGCTTATACCACCTTTTATGATTCTGTTAGTTTGTAAAGAAACCATTTCTTTAACAAAATTCTTAACTAATAATATCCAGTATGATTCAATTACATTTCAAGCTAAACGAAGGCTTATTTATTGCTATGAGTCTCAACAAAACGGAAGAGTCCGCAACTTATCTGGATTCCTTCGCCAGTGCATTGGGTAAATAGCAACTGAGAAACCTGAATTCGACAATGCACACCCAAGTCAAGTATATTGGTATAAGAATATCTGAAGAAGTTTTGATTACCTTACTTTAAAACTCAAATACAGTACGCTTAATTATTGTATATTTTGCCAATAAAATATTTTGTCAAAAAAAACCTTCCGGTATTCTAAGTGATAAAAAAAGGTTGTCAATTTCAAGTCTCCTCAATAACATTTACTCTGAGATGGACAACACTTTATATATATATATATATATATATATATATATATATTAGCGTTGTGCAGGCGATTAATAAATCAGCCTTGAGATTCCTGGACTTACTGATGTAAATCTATATTACAAGGCAAGTCGGACTGGTTGTCACTAACATAATCAGTTGACTGGCAGTTCGTTTGGGTTTGGTTAACCAACCAGCTGATACTGACGCAACTTAACACTCCACTGACACCTTCCAAAATTAGGTGTGGAATTCAATTTGTTTATATTTGAATGATTTCATATTATATTGGACACACACACATATATATATATCGTATATATATATATATATATATATATATATATATATATATATATATATATCATCCACATAATATATATGAACTATATTCAAGTATGTATCTGGCATAATTCAACCTTTTAGTCTAGTGTGGTGCTTTTTATGAACTGTCTTGTTTTAATGTATATTTATATAGGCATGATCGTTTCATTCCATGTATTTAATTTGGATGATGTAACAATAAATAAATCTCCTATGTATATCATATCGTTCTTATATATACTATATATTAAAAGAATCAAAGCAATCATTCAAATTCAAGAGTTCTGTGACTATACACTCGTTCAAAAAACACCTCGTGCGAAAACAAGACCTAACCAGAACATGAATGCTGGAGATGACACCGAAGATTTTCAAAACCCTTCGCACATTCAGTTTCGCTCGTATTTTAAAGCAAAAACAGAAGTCAAAACGAAAGCGCTACTGTACAAAGAAATGAGCAAAACCATGTTAGTATTTATTTGAAAATTCACATTTTATATGGTCCTCTAAAATATAATTCTGTAAACCTTTAAACTTACGAATGTGAGGTTTTGAAAATAAAACAGAACCATATTCGAACCGATCTAGAAGCAGAAACGCAGGAGACGTGCTGCAAGAGCGCCGTTGTAAGCGTCGCCCTTCGAAAGATCTGCCTTTGATCGGCCAAGGGATCCACTGAAGAAGAAGAAGAAGAAGAAGAAGAAGAAGAAGAAGAAGAAGAAGAAGAAGAAGAAAAAGTTCCCTTGCACAATGAAGAATTGACGCCAGGTGAGGTCCACTGGTCAGTGTTATTTGGGAGCTGCATGAGATATTTTTCAGAAGGGACTTTTATTTGGAGATTTCTGTCTTGCTGGTTGATATTTGATCGATTATTTTCAAAGCAGATACTTGTTGTCGCTTATATCTTTTATCTTTTAATACTAAGTGGGGATGGGGGCAGTGGGAAAGCAATGTAGATTTAGTGCGCTGAAACCTTAATGCTTATACTGAACTAAAGTGTGTATAAGGAGTGAAATTCCATTTTTACACACAATTAAAAGCAAGGACTGTCTCGAAGAAGTAAGGGGATAGAAAAAGGTAATTTAATGTTCCTTTCAAAACCAGGAATGGCGGAAAAGGGAAAATAAAGTGAAAAAATAAACGAAAGATTGCTTAATTAAAAAAAGAAACGCCGAATCCAATTCCTGAAGGGTGGAAGGCGATAAAGAGCGTGAAGGGGCAATCGGGAGAATATGAACCTAAATGATAATATGATAATAATAATATCAAGGTATTTATAACATTTTTTAAACAGGCAATAGAAGTAAATGATCTATCAGATTAATATAAAGAATATAAAGAACATAAAATACACAATATAGTGAATAAAGTGATAAACCTGAGATCATCAATGGTGACAGTTATGAAAAACGATTAAATCTCTGAGCAGAGAATTACATCACACGATAAATAAAAGAGGAAAAATCAACAAACAAAAAAGTTCAAGGGCGCGCGGTTCCTGATAAAGGAGCGTTTGTTCCAAAGGAATGAATCGGTGTCAGGAAGGATCTTTCCGTCCAAAGTCATTGTTGCGGCGGGAATCATTTGAGTTCAAAGATCATTCCATGGCTCGCATTCATGTTTGATTGAGTGACATCTTTCAGCAAGTCTAAAAATACATCGTCCCAGCTGTCACCGATCACACAATAAATAGGGCTTTGCTAAAGCAAACTTTTTCTTGACCTAAAACTTGCAGCAAAGTATGCTGGGCATCCTCGCTATACCTCTCGTGCGCGGGTCCGGACGAGAGATACTTCGCTGCTACTTTGGCTTGTTATCTACGCGTCACCTACTCCCAGGTGCTAGTACTAAACACCGTATGGTAAATGTAAAGTAGACGGCCGCACGAAGATATCGTTTATTAATATAATTTGTCGACCACACAATATAGAAATGGGTGTATATAATACTTTGATCCCCGAGGGGCTAGTACTAAACACGGCGCCCCAAGGAGCTTTCGCCATGTTTAGTACTAGCACCCCGGAGTAGGTGACGCGTAGATAACAAGCCAAAGTAGCACCAATACTTCTTTATTTATAACCGTTTCGGAAACAGTTTCGTAGATATCAGCGTATCGAAAAGAGTCCGAGGATTTAAGAATTTGTTGTGGCTATTGTAAAGAAAACCCGCAGAGGAACACCAAAGACTCCATCCCTTTGAATAAATGGTTGCCACATGACAGGAAAGTAGATGAAATGGCCCATTTCAGGCAGGTTCTAGATAAAGTTCCTTACTCGACAAACGAAAGAAACGACGTACAAAGAAGGCGCCATAAAACTTCTTTATAGAAATTACTTGCGTAAATGAAGATAACAGGCTTCTATAAATACTAGAGACTGAACTCTCTTACCATTAGAGATATCTCTTTCAACTCGCGAAAATCAGACGTTCCTATAAAACACAATTTCAATTGACTTTTAAGACAGATTTATTTACTTTTTTTATGAACCAATGTGAAAATACGGATGTTCTAACAAAGGCTTCCTTCTGGGGCAATCTTCCCCTTCTTCCTTCTTGGCCCTTGATTATGTCAAGTAACTATACTCATATTTTTATTCTGGTGAAATTGCACTCAGAACAGGTCGGCCAACTGATGATGATTGGGTGAATATTACATGACCCAATAACATCGTTATATTTCGTACAATTACTTGGTGATCCAAATGAAAGCTTGTTTGATAACCCAGATTTCTCTCTCGAAATACAGGTCATGTCAGTTGATAATGCTGTCGAGGTGACAGACTATGTGACTATCAGTCCAAAAGTGAATAATGCATCATGGTCTCCGAAGTCAACTTCTTGAAGAGTGTTTCGGACGCACGCCACTGCATGCAAAATAGCCCTTAAGCATTTTCCCTATATTTCAAGGCAAACTTGTACAAGTCCCACTCATTATTTTGGAAAACATGGCCAACGCTTTTAAAAGACGAGATCCTCCTGAAAACGTGAAAGTGAGGAAAATTACAATAATTAAAACCTTACGGTAGGAAACATAAAGGAACAGCCATCGCTGGTTTAATTCACGCTGTCCAACCTCTCGGGGAATTGTGATACTTTGTTTTTCCACATGTTTCCATTCCTCGCCTTTCATTCATCTTGTTGGTTTCCATTATTCTGTTTTTTGTTTCTTTTCTGAGCCTCTCTTGGGGGTGCCGTCACACGGACAGTTTTTCTGGCATCTTGAGATGCCTTTCCGCCAGCATTGGGACCAAGTGGAGGTCACTGTCCCACGGTAGAACCGTTTCCGTCATAGACGGGCTTCCTGCTTTCGCCAGTTTCTGCACTTGAATGCACTCTGGTGAAAAGTTATTGCATGCACAAGGCGAACTTGGCTATATGATTTTACTTGGTCAAAGCCCGCTCAGAGCCCTGAGCAGGAACGTCCACGTCAGTTTCTATATATAAATGCATGAATGTAGAATTTAGGCCAAAGGTCAAGCACTGGGACCTATGAGGTCATTCAGCGCTGAAAGGGAAATTGAGAGTAGAAAGGTCTGAAAGGTGTAACAGGAGGAAAACCTCGCAGTTGCACTGAAACAATTGTTAGGAGAGGGTGGATAGCAAGATGAAAGAAAGAGAATATGAACAGAGGTACAGTAAAAGGAATGAAAGGGGCTGCAGCTAGGGGCCGAAGGAACGTTGCAAAGAACCTTAAGTAACGCCTGCAGTGCACCGCGTGAGGTGCACTGACGGCACTAACCCTACGGGAGTTTCTACTGTATAGGAGAGCCCTCTCAATCCAACCCAGCATCCACAAGCATGACACCAACGACTGTTCATGACTAGTACCGCAATTAATTATTTCCAGTCTCTGAGCAGTCGCTACTGGCCGACATGGGATCAGATCAATGTTGCCGTGAGATTCCGCGTGATAAAAGTCTCTCTCTCTCTCTCTCTCTCTCTCTCTCTCTCTCTCTTCTCTCTCTCTCTTAGTGCTAACGGGTTGATTTTCAAACCTTAGAGGACTCAACATGCCACTTTTTTTCTATAAACTCCTTGCTTTAAATTCAAAGTAAGAACATAAGATAATGTTTATCAGAACAAATTGCTTCTATAACTAAACTTTAACGTATTAAATGGGTAATTGTATTCAGAGTAAACAAAAACTGGATCACTCAAAAGGTATTCAACCACCAAGGGCACTCAAATTAAATAAAATCGTAACAAGGTTCAAATGATAGGAGCATTCGCTCTTTCTGAACACACACACACGTGCAGCCAGCGAACACAAAGCTTGAACTATCAAACGCCGACTATTCCTTCGGCACTCGGACTTCATCGGGGAAGGATGCCAGCTGTACAATTAATGCGACTACAGAACTGCATCACAAGGTTCAAAGCAAAATAATAAAATTTAAACAGATAATAACCACGTTCGTTAAAAAAATAAATTCAAAACAAAAACACTCATGAATTTCAAAATAATGGTTGGGCTAAATGTAATGAGCTAATTGGTGAAGTGGAACAATGCGAATCTGGTAACGCCTTGTCCATGCAGCAAACGCCTATTTGCACATACACAAAGGAGGGGAAAACCAAAACAACCAACAACCTCGTTCAGTCATTACCACACCTAACATCTGTTACAGCCTTCAAAACAGAATAAAACAAGGGGTGTCATTCTTGAACAGATTTATATATATATATATATATATATATATATATATATATATATATATATATATATATATATATATATATATATATATATATATATATATATATGTGTGTGTGTGTGTGTGTGTGTGTGTGTGTGTATGTGTATTTTAACCACATGAAAATATGGAATGCTTTGAAACAGCTTGTAATAAATTGAATAAATATACCACCTCCTTTTGTCCTGCCATCTAGTCCAATTTCTAGGTCCTGTCAGTATATATATATATATATATATATATATATATATATATATATATATATATATATATATATATATTATATATATATAATTATATAAAAAAGATTTATTTAGTTTTGGAAAAAGAGACACATGACAATTTCTGCTTTGAAAAGCTCCTTGAAGACACGGAATCCATCCTTGGCTCCAAAGACTTTTAGTTGTCTCAAGGACTGATTGTGTGTTTTCAACAGCTTTAAAAGCAGGAGCCTTTTTTGCTTCTTTTTCCAAAACTAAATCAGATCAGTTTAACTCTTTCACGATACCGGCCTGGTCAGGTTTGGTCTGTTGCAGATTCACTGCCCCCACGTACCATACGAATTTCCATAACGGTAATTTTTTTATCGCTTCATGCTATATTTCATGCTACGTTAGAATTTGATGTCATTGTAAAGATAATGAGTTATAATTTATCATGTTATGTTAAATAAACCCTAAAGCCAAAATAAAGCACCAAATCACGAGTTGAAGTTAGCCGTATTGGAAAAATTTTTGCCTCATTTTTAATTCATCAAAAGTCAATAAACAGAGATACCTCAATTTTGTATATACAACACAAATGTAAATTAAATTGTCTTTCATTTACTATATAATTCATTACTATTTGTGTTAGGTACGATATGTCAAAGTGCAATGAAACAAATGCAAAATATACGCACGAGTTGTAGGTTGTAGGTTAGCTGTTTGTTTGTATTTATAAAAAAAAAAAACACCAAAAATAACTAAATTGGGATATCTAATTGTTCTATACAGCTGAGAAAGTATTATAATTCGGATTTCATGATATAAACTTTATAACTATTTGCATGATGTATGACGCAACACACCCCTCAATAAAATAGTCAACACACAAACTCGCATGAGCAGCCCGGGAGAACTTACGAATGAAGGAAAATTTCAAGTATTACTTACATTTACAAATAAAAAAATGTAAACTTGAGATACCTAATTTTTATATTATATTTGTTAATTATGACACATCCCCTTCTCTCAATAAAAATAAATAACTTATTCATGTGAGCAGCCAGGAGAACTTTTGTGCATTGTAAAATGTCATCGTTATGTACATTTAAAAATTTGCAAAAAAAATAAATAATAAATAAATAAATGATTAAGTTATAATTGGTAATATTTTTTTAAAAATACAAATGCAAGATACATCGTGTTCATCATCATAAAACATTTTCCCCAAAAACATATTACACATAAAAGCACAAGGAAATAATGAAAACATACATAAATCTCGTAAAAATACCAAAAATAATGCATTTTATAAAAAAATACACAAAATATATATAATAAACATACATGAAATGTAATCTGGTGTACTCACCAACAATCCTGGTCTTCATGTCTTGCTAATGCCTCCTCCTCTGTTTTGAAGACCTTGCAGTTCATGTCGTATGACTAGGGGAGGGGAGCAGGAGGAGGCATTCCAGATGCTCCTGCTACTGCTTCCCGGTACTAGGGGAGGTGCCGTGGTGGTGGACGAGTGCCAGTAGTTTCAGGTTAGTATGGTAATCACGGAAGCTTTGGTTTTTATGCAGAGGTATTCTGCACCAGGCACAATGATACGTGGTGTCCTCTGAAAGCCCTTCATGGAGCAAACACGGCACCTCTCCCTCGGCTTCTGGAAGTCTGCCACGTGCACAGTGCCAGGAGAAAGGGCGGGACCTGGGGTCCGTTTTGGAGTCTTGTCTTCAGCTACCGAAGGCATAGCAGCATCGTCAGAAGTGCTAGTGGCAGGAGAGAAATCAGTTGATGTACCAGGGTGGACATAACAGCATAAACAGGTGCAGGGGCAGGATCATCAGGAGCAGGTGCAACACCCTGCAAACACCCATTAGGGGAATGAAAGATACAACAGGCCACTCATCCGGATCGAATTCCATTAGACTAGTATTTGTCAGTTCATGGAACTGTAAGGGATTCAGTTTATTTTGGTCTGTGGTAAACTTGGCAATCCAAAATGTATGTATTTTTTTGCAATGCAATGTGCAGCAAGTACATCAGCATTTTCTTTGACCACTTCACCGTCTTCCATGTGAAGCTGTGGCACTTAAACATCTGGTCAAAGAGGTCAGCTCCGTTCACATACTGTCTGTATCCTCAATGGTAACAGGTCGTTGTACTGCCGTAGTCACCACCTGAGTAACTCCACCCTTCTTCTCCCTTTTGTTGAACTTACTCCTCCTTGTCCGTGCCCTGCAAGTTGGTTATTACAGTAACCAACCATGAGTGCTTTTGGTGACCCTCTCATGAGATGTCAAGTGCCACTGGTGTGCACCCGTGTTCACAGAGCACATGACGAATAAAGGTGAGTTACCTAGAGACCCCGTTCTCAACGCTCATGCGCAAGACGTCACAGGGAGAGTTCAGCCAGGCAACACATCGGCAGGAAATATCCCGCGTTTTCAGATGTTTATGTTTCCATTTGTGAGGAAAGATTCATCATGGTGATATGTGCCATATATGGGTGCTCCAACTCTTATAAGAACAATATAAATGTTGGTAGTGAAAAATAATTTTACCGTTTCAAAAGATGAGGAATTATGTAAGAAGTGGTGAATATACCATTTATCAATACCAAAAGAATTAGGAATTATGTCCTAAGAATGGGTGAATATACCAAAATATACACTGCAAAAATTTGTTCGTCATTTTCCAACCCAATGATCTTACCAGAAACCTTATTACTTAATTACTGTCCTAAGAATACCCTGCAATCTAAAATGAAGATGCCATACTAACACAAAATCTTTATAATAATGTTACTCTTGAGTCAGGTAAACTTGTCACTAGTATCTCATCACTTTAGTTTGGTTTACTAGGCCTATGTTGCATGTAACAATATCCTAGCATTTTGGTCAACTAAGTGAACTGTAGGCCTATATGGATAGGCTTACTTAGAAATTTAAGAGATTATATGAATTTATCAGCTATATTTCTCATGCAAGTAAATCCTTGGCTATGATCGGAAGAATGTCTGTAAAGATCAGAGAGAGAGAGAGAGAGAGAGAGAGAGAGAGAGAGAGAGAGAGAGAGAGAGAGAGAGAGAAGAGCAAAATTCCATAGAAAAAGTATAATTAGATGAAAAAACTGTTCACTAATCTTGAAAAATAACTTGAAATGTAAAACGAGAGAGAGAGAGAGAGAGAGAGAGAGAGAGAGAGAGAGAGAGAGAGAGAGAGAGAGAGAGAACTGTAATAAGATTTTCAATGAAATCTTCGAAATAAATGTTATGTTATACGTGAATTGCTATTATATTTCCTACCATATGTATTTGTACTGTACTTTGCAAATATAGTCATAAAGACATTAGTATTAGCCTACTTTCATAACTGCAATGTTAGGAATCCAGAAAGTTGCACGAACATAAGACTATGATCAAATCGTATATGACAGCAGTCAAATAATCACTCAGTACTCTCCACGTCTTGACACAGCCCTTCCAAGCCATCTGATAAGCCAAGCATCTGAAAAATCACACTACGGTACATCGTGAAATCAAGCACTTAACCGGATTCTGCCTCACACAAAATATAAATTTTGATTCCATATTTTCACTGGTTTCTGGGACCTAAAGTATTCACTTTGAAAGATACCCTCCCTTTCCACGGAAGGAAGCAGACCTTCATCCAAAGACAGGAGGCTCTTTCCTGGCACATGAAGATGTTGGTACGAGTTTTGGATAGATTCAAGAACTGGTCGCACAACATAAGCCTATCGATAGTATCTGGTGGTAACGCTAGCTGCTTCATTGCATGAAAATAGCGAGATATTTGCACGAACCTTGTGTGTGACATCACTCGTTGCCACGCTCCTTGATATTATTTATTATGTTTAGACCAATACATCCGTTCTTGTGGCAACTTCAGCAAAATAAGTGGCATAATGGCGGCATAACGGAGTAATTCTCGCGTGAAAAGTAGCTGGAGGAAACCTAAGGCACTCACTGGCACTTTCAGCCGCGAAACATCTGTAAAATCACGCAATGCAGGGGTCAGAAGGGAAGGAGTTGCGTGAAAGGGACCCGGCTGAGAAGCGAGGATGCAGCCTTACCTCCCTCCCCCCACCCATCTCCCTCGCCTTGTGTCATTTCAGTGATGGGACAAGAGGGTCTCCTCCTCATTGCTATCAACACTCAATTTCGGCCATAAAATCGTCACTGCCATCATCACTATTTGTCACTTTCACTCTCCATAAGGCATCAATAGCCTAATTATCTTTCTAGGCGTTAAATTATACTTTTGGAACTCAGTAAGGTGCAATAAATAATATATACTGTAGTTGTTAGGAGGGAAGAAGCCTTCACATGCTGGTTTCTCCAACTGCTCACTCTCTTTTGCCGGACCCTTGAACTTATAAGACACTGCTCTAACAACGCACTATGGAACTTTCAAAACGCTAAGTAACACCTTTGCAACAAAATCCGAAAAAATCCGCAAAATTGAGTACGAAATAACGGCGTTGTACCCGTTTAAATAAGCAGCACTGATAAGGACTTAACGTGTCATATCACGCGATCACACTGGCTTAAATTAAAGGAAATTTCAGCGCATGCGTAAGTCACGAGTTCCACCCACCCCGAGCTGTGAGGAGAAGCAGTGTCTCGTGACGTCATATTCTAACTATTGTTATGGCGCGCTTACCTGATTTTCGATGAATTTTTTATTAAAAAATCTTCTGACGAGCGTGCGCGCTCATCGTGCACATCGAAACTGGGCGCTCGGACGCGCATGTTGATTCATGCACGAAAGTGTTGATTTAGCCTATTCTGAATATATATATATATATATATATATATATATATATATATATATATATATATATATATATATATATATATATATATATATATATATAATATATATATATATGTGTGTGTGTGGATGTTGTTTATTAGTGTCTATGTGTGTCTGCACAGAGCAATAATCAGAAAAATGGGGAATGTAATGGCAAACTTTTGTGTTTACAATACGATAAAGTAATTTTACCTCGTATCATCTCCCACACAAGAGCTGAGAGACAGTCACTCTTGTTTTCCTGAAGGAGCGAAAGGCTCCTCGAGGTCTGTGTTCGGTGTAGGCAGCGTTCCTCAGCCGGAGAGCCCCTCCCTGACCTCAGTGTATTCCGCGGGAGGGAAAATGGAAACATGCGTCTATTGTACCGTTAGAAAACTCCTGTTTGTTGGAGAGTTCAGTTTAGGTATACAATACTCTTAAGGTGATAAAGTTATTTTTTCTGAATTTCATCAATAAAAATAACGTTTTAGTATTAGTTTTGTAATGTTTCTGTTACTTGCAAGGCTGCGAAGAGTATAACAGTAATCCAGGTTTTTTACTTCTTTACCATTTCACTAATTTTCCTGTTTATTTTACAAACTCATTTTTTTTAATTATATTAAAGTTATCAGGAAAAGACAGTTCTTTCTTCATCCAAGTTTGTTTTATTTTAAATGAAAATCTTTCGTGTCTCTCATATAGAGGTAATATTAAAAGGGATTGCCTCAACATTCAGTGCTCCAACATTCAGTGTTCCAGTAATTAAAAATTACTGTAATATAATTAAACAGTTCACTTCTCAAGGATGACTATATAAAAGGACTGCAGCGGTGGTTCATATAATATATATATATATATATATATATATATATATATATATATATATATATATATATATATATATATATATATATATATATATATATATATATATATATATATATATATATATATAAGGTTAACCATATATATATATATATATATTCATACCTAATATAACAGGATTGTATTGAAACTGGATGGTATATTTTTATTCAATTAAAGCTCTGCTATACGACTACCTCTCTCTTTCAGGACCAAATTAAGTCCTCATTGTCAAGTATCCATGGATACTTGACAATGAGGACCGTTAGCCTTGGAAAGCTTGTAATTGTTTTGAATAAATAACTGCTAGATACCATCCAGTTTCAAGGAGGTCCTGTTATAATTGTAATTATTGCACAGAACATTGTCAAAGTGACAAACACATATATAAATATATATATATATATATATATATATATATATATATATATATATATATATATATATATAATGTTATGTGTGTATATGTATGTGTATGTGTACCTAAGAATTCTTCAAGTGCATATTATTACCTTTCCGGTCATATTAAATAACATACTAACTGACTTTCTGACTTTCTTCTTACTTCTCTCATACAGAAAACCTTAAGGGCCACAAATTTAGGATGCTCTCTCTCTCTCTCTCTCTCTCTCTCTCTCTCTCTCCTTCAGATGCTGTGTATCCGAGAAGAGATGGAAAGAATTACAAATCTTTTAAATCATCATCCAATTACTGAGACAAGGAAATCGAATCGGAATAGAAAGAAAAAGGAAACGTTGATAACAAGACAGCTGCACACCAAGGCAATAAGGGCACGTGGTGAATACAGCTACAGTATTCTTTGACTGGATAAAACGCGTCATACAGACTGGAAACGGCGGCAACTTTACCTTGTCTTGGCCTGACTGACAAAGTCTGGGTGGTAAAGGGTTTTATGGGTCAGTAAAATCAGCGTCTGATGAAATAAAAGTCAATAAATGCATAGAAGTAACACAAGGAAATGTCACCATGGATATATATATATATATATATATATATATATATATATATATATATATATATATATATATATATATATATATATATATATATATATATATATATATATATATATATATATATATATCAGAGAGAGAGAGAGAGAGAGAGAGAGAGAGAGAGAGAGAGAGAGATGAAAGGATCGGAGACCCAAGAGGAACGCAGGGGAGGAAGAATGTGCATCCATCCAGGTTCTTGGCCACAGTTAAAGAAATCGAAATAGGTCGCACTTGAAGACTTACTAGAGTGAGGTCGAATGCAGAATATACAGACCCTTCACATATACTGTTTAAGATGCGTTTAAATTCTGCGTCATATATTTAGGTTTTAAGTCAAACTATGAAATCACTTTCTCGTCATTGACATCTTTGTTGTTCATTGATTAATTTTTCTGTATAATTTACAAAACCAGCAACAATGACAATATTAATAAATGATGTCCTTGACTTTTATCTATATATTTTATGACTAAAATTTTCTGATGTTGGTTGAGTGGAACCTCACTCTTCAGGTTACGATGATTAGTATAAAACTTTAAACAGAAGCCTAAAACTTTTTAAACTAAATAGCCCCCCTGAGGTTTTATACTTTATTTACATCTATTCATGAGAATACAGGTATTTGTGGATTATTGGGATCTAGATATTACATACTTTGGGATAAGCTCTTCTCTCTCTCTCTCTCTCTCTCTCTCTCTCTCTCTCTCTCTCTCTCTCTCTCTCTCTCTATTGAAACACATACAGCACTCTGTTGCAGAAGTCCTATTACAGCAAGCCTTGTTCCACATGATGGCGGCGGCATCGAGCTGCAATCACAGGTCGAAGAAAAACAATGAGGTCACAGGACCCACATCTTGATGGCTATTCCCATTTCAGTGGAGAACGAAATCAATTTCCATTTCGACTGCCTTTTCGACAAACGCTGCTGACGAATATTTCTGAAAGGAAGTAACTTTATATGAACGGAAAATCAGTAAAAATGAAAATGGAGTCAGGAAAGTTTCATAATATATCGTAACAGTTTTGAGGAAATATTTCTGCGCAGAAAAGAAGACTTTACCAGTAACATGGAATTCGAACTCTTCCTTTCCAACATCATTCTATAAGAATAAACATGAAACTTCTCGAGATATTTTCAGCATAAATATCACATATCTATCAAAAGTCTCACTAAAAGCCTCGAACAGAAAGTTCTTGAAAGCAAATGGAAGGCTCCGTCCAGCCCGAACATGATCCAGTGATTCGAAACTGCTATCAGGAAAGCTGATCCCTGTCCAAAGCTATTTCTGGTTTGCGAACTCAGTCACAATGTGGCATTTCATTTTTGCCTTTCTGATAAATACCAGAATAAGTATATTTAGTTCGAAAATACAAAACATCACAGTAGAACATTATTTTAAGGAGAAGGGAAAACTTGAAAGTTAAAGCCAGTTATGAAGACAAAAAAGTTCCATATATTAATAACTCAGTTATACTGCGAGATCACTTTAAAATCTGAGGTAGTAGGAATATCTTTTCATATTAGTTTTTATAAAACTGAGCGAAACGGTGGATATGCTTTTTTAGGTAACATAAATCATCTTAACTCCACCACCTACAAACTTGAAACCAAGAAAAACGGTACCGAAAGGGATCTGATTTATGTTTGTTAATACTTTTCTCACAAACTCCGCGGAAAGAAGTGTCGTCCGAATTGAATGTCAGTTTTTCTGATATCCTGAGCCGTGGAATGAGTGACCTTATCTCCTTGTCTGGAGCAGACACGAGGAAAGCAGGAAAAAGGCCGAGGTGTTCGGACCCAGAGATATCGAACGAGAGTATTATGCCCGCCAAACAAAGTGTAACAGTGAGAAGTGAAGGGTTTGTTATTAAGGTGAAAAGATCGTGATCTTGTGGGAGGAAACGGAAAGAGGAATTAGCCTTTGAGGGAAAGAGAGAGTCTCTCCCTTCAATCAGTGGAACAGTGGCCGAAATAGAGGCAGCAAAGAAAGGAAATGGAGACTGATAAAGTAGAAGGGAGAGGACGTTGATAATACAAGTTACCTATGAATCAGTACTACAGGCTCTGTACAGCAGACTCTTGGTAGCCGGATGAATAAGTCCCTGTTTCCTCTGTGCAAATCCAGAAGGTCTGGGTTTAAACCCTGACACGGCCCAAACCAGTTATCATTGGTGTAAGTTATTCCTAAGATAAAGTCCATTCGACATCAAGGGGTATTCGTGGCTTAATTTTTGGGAGAATAAGAAAGTGACCTAAATGACAAGACAAAAACACACATATATACATATACATATGCATATATATATATATATATATATATATATATATATATATATATATATATATATATATATATATATATATGTATGTGTGTATGTGTGTGTGTGTGTGTGTGTGTGTGTTTTGTGTCTTATCACTTAGGTCACTTTTTCACACACACACGAATATATCTATCTATCTATCTATCTATCTATATATATATATCTATATATATATATATATATATATATATATATATATATATATATATATATATATGTATATATATGCATATTTATATATATGTGTGTTTTTATCTTGTGACTTAGGTCACTTTTTTATTCTCCCAAATATCAAGCGACGAATACCCCTTGATGTCGAGTGGCCTTCATCTTAGGAATAACTTCCACTCGTTTACAACTGGTTTGGGTCGTGTCGGGGTTTGAACCTAGACCTTTTGGATTTGTACAGAGGAAACAGGGACTTTATTCATCCGGCTACCAAGAGTCTGCTGTGCAGAGCCTGTAGTACTGATTCGTGTGTAACTTGTATTATCAACGTCCTCTCCCTTCTACAATACTTTGTCTCTCTCAATTTCCCTTCTTCGCTGCCTCTAATTTACTGACGAAGAAATTGAGACTTATATTCAGACACTTTGCCAATTCCCTTCCTGCCTTTAAAGAGAAGACTCTCTGAAGGAGGAGATGAAAATTGTTGAGAGAGAGAGAGAGAGAGAGAGAGAGAGAGAGAGAGAGAGAGAGAGAGAGAGAGAGAGAGAGCCTAATATTAATACTTTTTCGTATTAATTACATGCAAAGTTGGTATGTAGTTCCATTTATTTACCATTATGTTAATTTCTCACACTGAGGAGATGCATTTACAGCAATGATTGTTGTCAAGGTCAGTGTGACAACATACAGTACTGCAGGCTTGCCGATTCAGAGGAAGCTCCCTGACGATACTCGGTATTCAACTCTTTCAGGAAGAGTTATTGTCGCAGTGAAAACATCTGTCATCGAAAGAGTAATGCACTCGTTTTTTGTACACAACTATTGTCAGAATTGTTAGAATCTTCAGCATTATTAAGAACATGAGAAGACGGCATCATCGTGAAATGCCTCTATTAGAGAAACAATTCGTTTGCAGGTGCCCTGCTGACACTTATTATGATATTATGCCCTTTAAATCATCTGCAAAATTTCCATATGAAATCGCATATATCAATTAATTAGACTATAGAAAATCCTTTATGTATATATATATATATATATATATATATATATATATATATATATTTATATATATATATATATATATATATATATATATATCAGAAATCCTTCGTTTAATAGAGAGATCATCCAAGGATTTTTATAATGTTATGAAATTGTGAAGTTTAAATCCATTATAGGACACACGTTACCGAAATGTGTCGCTCATTGTCTGTAGATTATCAGACAACCGATTGCAAAATTTTCCTTTTTTACTTTTCATTGACGGTTGCTGTCCTGACTAAATCTGTCTGGTCAAAGAGGTCCTGTTTTGGGAATGCCGTCTCTGGGAAGTGTTTTGGGGATTGCCGCCTGGGAAGTGTTTTGAGGAAAGGCAGGCAGTGTCTGGTGTTCGGATCTAGAAAACAAAATGTAGTCAAGAAAACAAGATGTTGAAATTTTGATTGTCCTCTTATTCTGATGTTGCCTCATTTGAGTGTCTATGACTAGAACTGATGAAGCCCAAGATTTTAGTAATAAATTCATTCATCAGTTTTCCCCTCAGTTCTTCGTCTTACGGTTTACTATTGTATCTTAATGACTCACATCTCTCTCTCTCTCTCTCTCTCTCTCTCTCTCTCTCTCTCTCTCTCTCTCTCTCTCTCTTCCGATCGTAGTTGTACCGATTTCTTATTTTATATTATTCCAAGCTTGTTGTACACTGGTTGATTATGTATTCAAAGTGACATTACTTTATGACCTATGGAGGTCTGCAGTGTGTTACAGCAAAATAACAGTCATGTTCGTGATGTAACCAGAGTTTGATGAAGATTACTCACTGTTGGATGGGCTTCTGGTACGAAGTTTTGGTATGTTGGTGAAAAAAAAAAAAAAATATGCTGTAGGGTTAACCATTCCCTGAGAGGAACCTCGGAACTCATCATCTGAGTTGATAGTCTGGAATTAATGGCATCCATCTGTATTTGATGTATTTTATCATTCAATACTTGCGGTAGTGGAAAACTGAAAGTGACTTTAGATGGATGATTTTTTTTACTAATTACCATCATCACTTAAAAAGCGTCGATTATAGCGTATTAGCGTTAGTTAATACAGAAATAATAAAAAAAAGATATACCAGTATAAAAGCAGTTATCAAGAACATAGACTATAATTTACCTTAGAGCCACAGGCGCGACAGTAACTGTTTGAAGACTTTTATACTGTTTGGAAACAGTATGAAATTAATTAGTGTTGCAATTCCTAACAAAAATTTATTTCATTGATTTCAAGCGTACAAGAACAATATATACACCAATGAAAACAGCAACGTAATTATTAATAATTATTAATAATTGACTCTTGATTCACTTTCCCTATTCGGATAAAAAAACGAGCATCAAATAAAAAACCAGCATCCAAATGTTTCCTTTTGGTTCTTCAAGAATACTCGTTGCTGGTTGTTGGATTCTGATGCAGTGCCCATCGGTCTTTCTGGACATCAAAGTAAATTGGTGTTTCCCTACATCCTGCCTGACGCATCTCAGTGTTTTGTGATTCGCTTTTAGTTTTCTGTACAAGAAAGCTCTTGAGATGGCTATTTGTCTGTCCGTCCGCACTTTTTCTGTCCGTCCTCAGATCTTAAAAACTACTGAGGCTAGAGGGCTGCAAATGGGTATGTTGATCATCCACCTTCAATCATCAAACATACTAAATTGCAACCCTCTAGCCTTAGTAGCTTTTATTTTATTTAAGGTTAAAGTTATCCATGCTTGTGTGTCTGGCAACGCTATAGGACAGGTCACCACCAGGCCGTGGCTAAAAGTTTCATGGGCAGCGGCTCACGCACCATTATACGCAGTACAGAAAATTCGATTGCGCCGAAGAAAGTTCCGCGCATTTTTTTACTTGTTATGAATGCACTATGGTATCATTTGGTGATTTTTTTTCGAAAAGCCATTTTGCTCTTAAACTATTAAATCCATCATCGTGTAACTGCCCCCACTTATCTCGACATTTCAAGTGGAATATGGCCCTTGTCATTACACAATTTGTTCCCATTTGCCAGAAACACTTTCTTTCTCACGCCCTCAAAGCTTGGAACCCTACATGAAAAGGGAACCTGGAATGCCTGCAGGGAGAACCTCCATAAAAGGGCCCAGAAATGATGCCCCATACAGGAACTGGCTTGAAAGAGCTGAATGGCAGTCCACGGAAGTCGGGCAAATTAGGCCGAGAGCCAGGACTCTCCGATTTTCCTACTCACTTTCCAGTCCCTTTTTTTCACAAGCAGTCTCCTCCTTGCAACTCCAACAACATTTCTCATGAACAAATTGTTATTAAAAATGTTTTACAAAGCACAAGGAAATTTACGAAACGTTTGAAAGAATTTGGTAAATGACCACAAAATGCTACAGGGAAATTTTTATATCAATTGAAGGCATGGAGATAGAACTCGAGTCGAAATGACTTTTTGTGGTCGAAGTTCTGCAATTATTATTATTATTATTATTATTATTATTATTATTATTATTATTATTATTATTATTATTATTATTATTCGCGGAGAGGAATCTCTTTCGTGAAAAATGAAATACGGGGGTTAAGTCCTGACCGGTATCGGTGTTATTTCTAAGCCACTGGAGGACTGACCTACAGTGGTGGAAATCCACAATATATAGGCAGGGGGACAGTAAAAATAAACATAGTGGCCGCTGAGTACCAAAAATCCTGGCACCTGTCACGTGTGAAATTTTGGTATCCAACAGTCAGCATGTTTGTTGGTAGTGGACCCCTAGCATACATTCGTTAAGGCTTAGAAATAAAGCGATTACCGGTCGGAACCTACGCCCAGTATCTCATTTTTCCTTTGGTTAGGACATATATATATATATATATATATATATATATATATATATATATATATATATATATATATATATATATATATATATATGTATATATATATATATATATATATATATATATATATATATATATATATAATATAATATGTATATGTATATGTATGTATGTATGTATGTATATATATATATATATATATATATATATATATATATATATATATATATATATATATATATATATTGTCGATCGTTTTGTTTACAACATAAAAAAAAATATGACCTTTCAGAAAAAGCTTGGAAAGAAGTGATGATAACGAAATAAAAAAAAAAACTTTGTGTTCATATGATCCTCCTTTATCTGGGTTCGTTTGGCGAGGTCAGGTTTATCCTTCGTTCTGTTCGTCCATAGGCAGAACGAGGGACTTGCACTTGATGGAAAATGGAAGACCGTCTTGACTGCAGGATCCCTGGAGTTGTTTGATTTGTGTATCAAAAGCTCAACGCTGTGAGTGGTATTTACTGAAACCAGGTTCAGAGGAAATTCAACTTGATTTGATTTTCCATCATATTTTAGCGTGTGATGTGTCTGGCGTAATTTCTTGTTCCCACAGTGTCAACATTATTATTCCATAAGCATTCTGACTTAATATGCGGGTATTATTGTTAATATCATTATTGTCAAGGAAAACGTTGAAACAGGTGATATATCCCTGCAAGACCCTGTGCGGAAATAAGGTGAGATGCTGCCAAGAATCGAGAAGATAGCCAAGCATCGGTGATTATGATGACCAAATCAACATAAAGCATAGTTCCTCCTTTCAGCTGGCCTCGTGACACCCGTTACGCAACACCATCTCTCTACTATTTTGTGAGATTCAGTCATCCTCCCACTGCATATTTGCGTGACTGATCCCTCCTCTCTCGGCGAGATTTGGATTTCGGTTCTCCTTCTGTGCTCTCCGGATTCTTGCACTTTCCCATTCTTCAAGAGACAGCCTTTTGCCTCCTTCGGTTTCAGTGTTACATCTACTCTCTCCACCTTCATTGTTTCCCTCTGCCCCGCTTTCAAACATGAAAAATGGTTCCCTACTATTCTGAATAATAAATACTACGGCTCATTCATTCCCTTGTAGATTAACTGCTGTGCCTTATTACGATTAATCCCCAAACTCCCAGATTTTTTATTTAAATCTTAATATATTTTACAATGACCTTAGAGCATGTATCATTATTTTTTTCTGCTCATAGTTAATGAACGTAATGAATAAACATCTCATGTCCCATTGGGCGTAATTAAGGCACTCACGAAATATATCGACTACTGTCCTTGTGCGGTTTTTCGACGTCTCCCTGTATTGTAGGAATGGCACTGTGGACTGATTAATTCTTCATCATTTTTCAGATTTCCAAAAACTGATTGAGCTGATAAATTAGCTTCTTGGGAACAGGAAAAGTAAGATTTTTCTTCGCATGATTAATGTTTCATTTGAAAGCTTTTGTACTGAATATTAGTCCCTCTAAACCAATTCAGAAACAACATTTCATTTTTGACGATTCTATCAAGTTTCCTTTACTCCCACTGAGCAGAAGATTAAGAGCCAGACTGATCATTAATCACTCCTGGAGAGGAAAACATTAATCGATTATCTTCGGCACAGCCTCCATCTGTCGCTGAAGTCTTTCATTTTCCACTTTATTAAAACTATTGCTATTTACTACGTTTTCTCTCTTATAACCACACAATTATTCAGGAAAATTATGACTTTTCGCCATTCATCTCTTACCTCTTTGGGCATAATCTGTTTGTTTTCCTCCCAGGCCCGGAGATTTATGGTCATTTTTCAGTCTATCGCACCATATCGCACCATATGTTGGCATTTTAATGGCAAGTCTCTGCGGTGGCTGCAAGTTTTCAGTTCATGGCTTTTGATCAGGATTGCCAATACTTGAAGACTACAATAACATGATAATCCATATCTGTTTCCTGATAATTGTGAACACGAAATAGGTAGACTGCCATCTGGATAGATTATCAAATTTCAAACATTTATTATATAAAAAGAAGCATCTGCAAAAGCTGGTCAGTGGCACATTATCTGACGGCAGCTCCACCAAGGTTGTTACTCTGAAATTTAGCCAAGGGGTGAGCTTTGGGTAAAGTCAGCTGTCTCTCTCTCTCTCTCTCTCTCTCTCTCTCTCTCTCTCTCTCTCTCTCTCTCTCTCTCAAACCATATTTGAATTCGCTATTTTCCTTCCATCCTCCCATTAATAGTTCTTGAGTATTCCTCTCGAGTGGGTGGCTGAGGAAAGTTTTAACCCACTACATTTGACTAACTATCAGATACGTATTTTGTTTTAAATTAACCAAAGAAACAGACCCGTCAAAAGAGAAGCCCAAGTTGTCTAACCCACCCAGCCAACCACAGTTCGATCGATCCCGTGGAGAAGGTTCTCAACATTTGTGAAAGCGAGGCGAGATCAATCACTTTCGGGTTCTTGAATGCAACATATTTCCCATCAAATCTTTTTGCTGGAGAATTAGTGAATGTGTTACGCATGTTCATAGTAAACGTGTATTCTAGAGAAAACGAAACAGGTGAAGTAAAAGTGCACAGAACAGAGAATTTCAAGAAAAATTTCAAACCTCTTGGCGCGATTTGTAAGAAAATTGAGTCATACAAAGAAATTCTGCGTCTCTGTCAGTGTCAATATGAAATGCTTCTGCAAAGAAAACAAAACCAATCAATAAAATTACGAAAGAATTTTGAACAGCTTCCTTCCTACATCTTCTCAAGATTGGTCTCAAGGAGCCATTTTAATACGGAAACCAGTAGAAAGAAATTCAAGTCCCAGGTTTTCTTATAAGATAATTATAAGGAAAATATTGTAGAACGTGTTTTAATTCAGCTTCTTTTGCTTCCAAAAAGGAGCAATGGTCTTGAAAGCTATTCAAGTGTTCTCAGGTAAAGATTCAAGATAGACAGGTCGGGATCTTGCCTCAGGGGGTTCAATTCGAGTATACTTTACTTGTATAAAAACAACGATTTTGGTCGAAAGACAGACAATTAAACTTGAAAGAAAAGTCGGGTAAAACTGAATAAAAAAAAAAAAAAAAGAGACGAGCTTAGAATTTGCCATACTGGAAGGAAAGTGACAAACTTTGGGATGAGTTTATTACTGTTGTCTTGGGGAGTTTGGCGTGATGCTGTTTTTGTTATTCCTTTAGTTGCCACCTAATAATTATTGTAAACTTGATTACCATGAGATGAAGTTCTACGCGTAAGGTTTATTATTTTTACCGTCCCCAATGCTGTTGAAATGTCTCATTATCTTTCCGATGAAACTTATTTAAATAAACCCTTTCCTAACAGATAAGCATAGTTTCAAGATATCTGCCATGTGATTGTGTATGTCAGGAAGTATTTGCTCAATTTCTTCTGAATATTTACACCGGCGCCTAAGAGGAGAAGTCCCTTTTGAAATTGAATATGCATTATACACAAAGAAGAAATACAGATCTTCTGTGTATCGCAATTAGGAAGCTATATAAAATAGGAATGCCAAGAGAGAAGAGGTAAACAAGATAATTGATTAGTCCAACGATGTTTTCAGTAGTAAACAAACCTGTTGTGAAGCCACTGCACCAGCAATTATCTCTCTCTCTCTCTCTCTCTCTCTCTTTGTGGTATTTATGCGCTGCCTCTAGAATTCCCGTTCCCGTTCTTGTTAGGCAATAATAAAAGAGAATGGAATACTCGAAGCATCTCTGATGTGCTGCGGGCTTTTTTTTTTTTTTTTTTCCTATTTTTTGCCTTTTATACATCACTTTTTTGTCTTAATACTAATAAAAATGGTAATATTTTCATAAATAATAATAATAATAATAATAATAATAATAATAATAATAATAATAATAATAATTATTATTATTATTATTATTATTATCATCATTATTATTATTATTATTATTATTATTATTATTGTTTTGGTCTATCACAGTCGTCCTATTCGACTGGGTCGTTTTATAGTGTTGGGGGGTTCCGGGTTGCATCCTGCCTTCTTAGGAGTCAATCACTTTTCTCACTATGTGCGCTGTTTCTAGTAGCACACTTTTCTGCATGAGTCCCGGAGCTGCTTCGGCATCTAGTTTTTCCAGGTTCCTTTTCAGGGATCATGGGATCGTTCCTAATGTTCCTATGATTGTGGGTACAATTTCCACTAGCATATTCTATATCCTTCTTATTTCTGTTTTCAGGTCTTGATACTTTTCAATTTTCTTATTATTATTATTATTATTATTATTATTATTATTATTATTATTATTATTATTATTATTCAAAATGTGTGTGTACACGGAACAAGTACCTGATGTCCTAAACGAGCCTCGCCATTTTCGATATGAGATAATAATGTCGTCCTTTCAAGACAGGAAAGTGGACGTCAATAAAAGATCAACGAGTTTAATCACAGAACTACAAAATGCTTTTGTATTAATAATAAGCAGCAGCTGGAGTTAGTCAGTGAAAATGGCAAAAATAATAAACGGAAAGAAAAGGGATCGCATCGTAAAACGTGGCGTATTTTTGCGAGAAAGCAAGAGAAATGCGACCTTCCCTCCCCCTCAAATCGCCCCCTCCCTTGTGAGTAGACCTACTCAGTGGCATTCTATGGAGCGCCGGGAGGCATATTTCCCAAGTCTGGAAGAGTATAGGGATAGGGAAAATTAGGACCAATCAAAGCGCGCGGAACTGATCATGACGTCATCACAAGCCACGCCTTTTAGCTCCTCAGTCCCATATCCATTATCGCCAGTCACGGTGCCGAAGAAAAACTTCACAAATTCACAGTTTATGGCTTGTATGACTTATACATTTTAGTGAGATATATCTAAACATATTGCAACATTAATTTAACAACAATATATTCTTCAAATAGATACACCGTGAAATATATTATCCGTTATTGGCTTCTCCGTCTTGGTAATAATGGTCAGTGCCTGTTAATTCCTGCTCCCAAAGTCGATATTTACTGCATAAATAATATTTTCATCGCGAGTTTCTAAATTATGTACTTGAAAAGGCATGTTTAATTCCATTTATAAAGAGTTGTAATAACTCATGGGATGAATAAAACAATATAATACAAGATGGTAAAAATGATGGTGTAAAAATGATGGTATATGACCTGTAAAAGCACTACAGACTACAGACAGGAGGCCAAGAACTTCGCGGCGCTTCGACTCCCATCAAGATGAATTTAATCTTGGACTTCGAAAGTGACGGCTTTAAAATGTTGACATTAAATATGAACAAGACTGTGTAAAACTTAGAACCAATGTCAAGTGCAGAGAAGAATTCAAGCAGTGGAAAGAAACTTTTTGTGAAAAAAATAAGCAGTTTTAATTCTTATAAATTGTACCCAGTTGGCGGCGAAAGAAAATGTTGCAAATGCTAAGTCGCATGGCAGTGGTCACTGAGCTAGAGGGCAACTGAAGTAAGATGCTGCTAAAATATTGACAGGATGTAGTGTTATGTACTGGACTGTGCAATATACTTTTTTTCTCATCCCTAAAGTACTTCTTGAAAGTTAAAAATATATAAAAGAACAAACTCTGAACATTTACCGATATATTATTTCAATGCAGTTTGTTTTATTTGGCTTTCATTATTGTATAAATTTAAGTCTCAGCTCAGTATTTAGTCCATTTTAGCCCCCAAGGATGTACAGTACTGTGTTATATATATATATATATATATATATATATATATATATATATATATATATATATATATATATATATATGGAGATAAATGAGAACTCAGTCCTGGAACATGAGTTTATTCCAACGTTTCGACTGCCGAGGTCTCCTTCAGGGAACTGACTAAGTACAGGTTATAGCAAGTATATATACAAAATCATATTCCCCAGGGCTGCAAATCTCAGGTAGGGCAAGGAGATTAAAACATTAGCGCAGCCCTCAGAATATGATTTTGTATATATTTTGCTACAACCTATACTTTGTCAGGTCCTGAAGAAGACCTCTGCGGTCGAAACGTTGAATAAAAACATGTTCCAATACTGAGTTCTCATCTATCTCATTATAACCACACCTGTCAAAAATGAACTCTCATCATATATATATATATATATATATATATATATATATATATATATATATATATATATATATATATATATATATATGTGTGTGTGTGTGTGTGTGTGTGTGTGTGTGTGTGTGTGTGTGTGTGTGTGTGTGTTTGTATAGATTTTGCTTGTCTTAACGTTTACCACTAGCCCAATCAGCATGGAACGTTTTCAGGCGTTACTGCCTGTTGTTTCAGGCCATAAAAGGTATTATGTACAGTACTAAAATAATAACTGCCTTATGCTTAAATGAAATGTGGAGGATACAGTTTTGACGACAAATTTATGCACTTAATTTAAGGCATACATTTGGCTATTGAGTGTGAGCTTGTATGAAAACAGTGGATACTCATTTACTACCGTTATCCCTGGCTTCAATTAATACATGTTGAATATTTGTATAAAATTTTCTGCTGAAAGAGAGTTTGGAAAAAAGTGTCATCTATATTTATTTTAAAGCATATTGCAGTTCTAATAAATTTATGCATCAATTCTGCTCTAGTTTAGCTTAGTAAAAAGTCTACTGCAAATCCATGAATAGGCATTCTGTACTCCTATAATTGCTAAAAATATTAAATTCTAATGAAACAGTCATTTTAATTATTTGTACACAATGAATGACAAGCATGAAGTGTTTGCTAAAAATATTAAATATAAATTAAATAATCAGTGCTTTCTTTGTACACAATGAATTTTAAGAAAAAAATCACGTAAGGGCTTGCTAAAAATATTCAATACTATATTATATTATCACTTTTGTTTATCTGTACACAATTAAAAATCAAAAGCAAAAAATATTCAATGAAAAACTTTTATATATTTGTACACAATGAATTACAAGTACCAATCAGGTAAGGACATCATCAAGGTTATCAAAACGAAATCCACTTAAAAAGGCAATTTTTTACTACAGCTTAGCTTATCAAGTACACCTTGAAAAGCAACCTTATTCAGATTAGCTACTGATAGGGTGAGTTTGTCAAGTAACTAACTATATTTGGTTACAGTAGGCTAACTTAGATCACCAAAACAACAATACTATAGGTTTTCTCAAGGGCACATTAGCTCTTGAAATAATTTAATGAATGAAGCTGATACGGTGTCCCTGTAAATAGTAGGGACTATATCAGTCTGATTCCTGTTCATAACCTAGTAATGTCCAGTATATTGCTTTTATACAATGCACAGTAATGTTCATTACTACGAAATAGCATAACCTATGTCCATAGAAAGCCGTAGCGTAAGCCTACTCCCTCTCTCTATTTCCCCCTACAAACAGGTTAGATACCATCATTTTTACCATCTTGTATATATTTTTTATCCATCCCATGAGTTATCACAACTCATCATAAATGGAATTAAACATGCATTTTCATGTATGTAATTTAGAAACTCACGATGAAAATATTATTTATGCAGTAAATATCGATTTTGCCAGCTGGAATTAACAGGCACTGACCATTATTACCAAGAAGGGGAAGCCAATAACGCATAATACATTTCACGGTGTATCTCATTTGAAGAATATATTGTTGTTAAATTAGTATTGCATTGTGTTTAGATATATCTGACTAAAATGTATAAGTCATACAAGCCATAAACTGTGAAATTGGAAAGCTTTTCTTCGGCATCGTGACTGGCGGTAATGGATATGGGACTGAGGAGCTAAAAGGCGTGGCTTTTGACGTCATGATCAGCTCCTCGCGCTTTGATTGGTCCTAATTTTCCCTACCCCTGTACTCTTCCAGACTTGGGAAATATGCCGCCGGGAGGGAGGAGGCGGTGAGTGTGTCACCTTTACTTAACTGCTCGTCAGTAGTCAGAGGTGTCGCTGGAGAGTTGGCCAACTGTTAAGTGCATTGTTGATAGATATGAGATATGCGTTGTTTCTCTGCTCTATGGAACTAACGGTTATATAAGAGAAAAAGAAACAGAAGCACAGCAGAGGAAAAAAATGACAATTGTTGTATCCACACACACACACATTTATATATACATACATACATATATATATATATATATATATATATATATATATATATATATATATATATATATATGTATATAGTAGTTTAAAACAGAATGGGCTGAAGTGGATGAGGTGATAAAAATCCAAAACAATTCCCACACCATGAAAATAAAGTTTGAAACACCGAAGATGGCAAAGAGCCATAGAAAGAGGATTATTTGTAGCCTACCAATACATTCCAAGTGAACACATTGAAGAGGATATATTTGTAAATTTGTCATTTTGCTACAGATGCTACCCATTATGAGCATCTGCTTAAGGAATGCCCTAAAGATAATAACTATAAAATATGCTCTGAATGTTCATCACATGATCATACATACAGAGAATGTAAAGAAAATACGAAAAATGTGTTAACTGCAATCAACAACATAGAACTTTAGCAGCGAAATGCCCAGTGAGAAAGGCCTAATAAAAAGAAAAATTCAAGAGATCAAAGCAAACAGAAATGTAACATCCACTACAAGCAACCGTACAAGTTACGCCAAAGTTACAGCCACTAATACAGGAAATTGCCAGGCTAATGCAAATAACATCCAAAATAATATAAGTAGAATACAAGAAGAGACAAGAATCACGATAATAAGAAATTTAGCAATAAAACTGGGGCTGCGCCAAGAAGGATTCTACCCCTCCGTAATAAACAGCATATTAGCAGATAACAATTTACCTACAATACACTTCTCTAAAGAAACAATAAACATGATAGCAAGCACCATGGAAAGGAATAAAAGACAAGAAAACCATACAAGCAAAGCAGAAGATTTACAAGCAACTCAGGATATACAACAAGATATGCAAGACTGCACACAATATGAAGAAAACACAGCAGAGAGCTCAGAAGACGACTCATCAGAAGAAGACTTTACACTCGGAATTGAGCCCAGTTCGGACTCAACTCACCAATCCATCCCTCAGGACGCATAAGTAATTTGCAAGAAACGCAGCATCAATTAACAGAAGAAATACAAGCCTCATTACCAAGCTTCTCAGGTTTCTCCAACTCTCCCATCTTACAAAATCCACAGGGATCAACTTCAGTATCAAAAAGTACTACGCCAGTAGCCAATAACACCAGAAAGCGGAAAAGTGAAAGAAAAAGAACAAAATTACTAGACCACTGTAACTCGAATGGACCCAACTCTACGAAGAATTAAAATAATTCAGCACAACGTCAAATCCTGGAAAACAAAGAAATTTGAATTATACAATATATATAGAGAAGAAGACCCTGACATAATATTAATCAATGAACATGGTATGAAACGAAATGAAACTCTGAAAATGTTTGGATATAATACATATACGCAAAACTTTGCTGATGAACCCTTTGCAGGAATTGCAATAGCAATCAAGAGTAATATTAGACATAAGATAATAGACGATTTCAAGACGACTTTTTAGCAGTCCAAATTCAAACTAAAAAGGACCAATAGTGATCGCCACAGCTTATAAGCCGCCAAGAAGACATTATTTCCCACTTCCGGATGTCATGAAGTTAATGAACAGGAGAGAACCAACCTACCTCATTGCCGATCTAAATGCCAGACACCAAATATTTGGATATAGGCAATCTAATTACACAGGACAAGAAATAGTCAGATTAATAAATAAAAAGTATATCATACACTTAGGACCTGATTTCGATACCTTTGTAGCAAATAACAGAAAAGGAAAGCCAGATATAATATTGGGAAATAATAAAATTCACCTCAATATTGCCATTACAAGAGGACCAGCAACCTCCTCCGATCATATACCAATGGTAATTACACTGTCAACCAATCCAATAATGATTCCATCCTTAGAAATACCAAATATAAAAAGAGCAAGTTGGGAAAGCTTCAAAAATGAAATAGAAGAAAAAATAAGTAGACAACTAACAATAAATTCAAATGAAATAGAAATAACAAAAGAAATAGTAGATGGCGAGCTTGAAGAATGGTACAAAAATATAGAGGAAGCAATAAAAAATCATATACCCATAACTAAATACACCACACTTCCACATCCTATTAGTAGTGATAAGTTGAAATTGATACAATGGCACTACAACAACATCCAAAACACAGTACTTATAACAGGGTGGAACAACATATTAATGAGAAGATATGTGTCATTACAAGAACAGTTAGTACAAGAAAACTCAAGATTATATCATCAAAATTGGGAAGACCTAATAAAAACACAGAAATACAGTACAATAACCCAAAACAATTTTGGAACTCCGTTGCAAGACTGATGGGAAGCAAAACTAATACTTCGCCATACATAAAGCATGGGAATGAGAAAATATATGATGACAAAGAGAAGGAAGTACTGCACAAGGCCTACTGGCAGGAAATATTCCAGATAATGCAGGAGGATAACCAAAATTTCGACAACCAACATGAGACAATAGTCAATGAATTCATTGAACAACATAGAAACAGAGCAAATCCGCATCATGCAGCTGATATTAGCAGACTCAATGAAGACTGCCCATTAACAAGGAAAATAGAGTTATGGGAAATCAAAATAATAATTAAAAATTTTAAACACAAAGCACCAGGAAAGAGTGGAATTAACGAGGTCATAATTCAAAATTTACCAGACATTGCACTCGAAAAATTAAGAGAAATATACAACTGGGCCCTCGCAATGGGATATTTTCCAATTATATTCAAGAATGCAATAATGATTTTGATACCCAAACCAGGAAAAGATACTAGTCAGGTAGAGAATTATAGACCAGTATCATTACTAGAAGTACCGGGCAAAATATTTGAAAAAATAATTAACAACAGATTAGTGTTGTTCCTAGAAGGTAATCAGCTACACATTAATAATCAATATGGATTTAGAAAAGGAAGAGGGACCCAGATTGCAATAGCAACAGTATATGAGAGTATTGCACTATCACAAAGAAGAAGGTACCTATGTAACCTAGTATGCAGAGATATAACAAAGGCATTTGACAAAGTATGGATACAAGGACTTCAATACAAAATATTACATCTCAACCTTCCAGACATTTTTGAGAAAATACTATGCAACTTCATCAAAGATCGAACAGCAGCAATCAAGTCACAAAATTACATAGGGAATCCATTCCCGTTACAAAGTGGAGTCCCACAAGGATCTGTACTCAGTCCAACACTATTCATATTATATACATCAGATATGACTTCACCACCAGAGTACTGTACTGATGTCTGCTTTGCAGATGATATAACTCAAATAATTATACACCCAGAAAAACGCACTCTCGAAGAAGGGATCCAACTTTGAAAAGACAAGTAGCACAAAAAACAATGGACCAAATTGAAAGTATAAATCAGTTTGAAAAGAAGTGGAAGATAAAGACAAATAAATCTAAATTCCAACTAGTATCAGTGTCTGCTTACAAACCTGCACAAATAATGTTAGACCAACAACCGATGAATTTTAGTAAAAGCACAAGAATACTAGGAATGCAATTCGGACAAAGAGGAATATCAAGACACGTGAGAGAAAGGCTAAGAATAGCAAGAACACAAAATGCAAAGCTAAAACGATTTAGGAATATGAACACAAATATCAAAATCCATTTCTACAAAAAAGCCTAATCAGACCAATAATGGAATATCCACCAATACCCACGTGTTTAGCATCGACTTCAATATAAGTGCATTACAAAAATTCCAAAATAAGATACTAAGGTCCGCAGTGAGAAACAGTCAAGAAGATGACGGTCTGAATATAGAACAAATACACAAAAATACAAAGTAGAACCAATTAATCAAAGATTATACAGACTGGCAACCAACATATGGAGCAAACTAGATCAGTACAACAGTGAATTAACAGAAGAATCCGTAGCAGAAGAGAGAAAACCACCCAAACAACACAGACCACAGATGGTGGAGAAGAGTATCTTCATATCTTCAACGTGATGAACCTCAACCATTATATTATTAAGAAAAGCCTTGTGAAAAGTATTATTTAGAATTTACTATGTAGATATCATGCAAAATCATTATGATAATTAACATCAAAGGTTAAAATGAGAAATTGGAACTAATTTTTTTATTTTATTTTATGTTTTAAATATGATTATACTAATACGAAATAAAATTCAAAATATGCAATATGTACAATTTACCATGTTGTTATAATGTAAAATTATTATTGTATTATGTTAATATTAGAAAAATTGTACCCTTACCTAAATAAAATTGTGGATAAACCATACTTGACACTACTCTTACTAATATTTCACTTTCTAAACTATTCCCTATCATGGTTAGCTAGCTAACTGCCCTCACCCTTCTTTCACCCATCTTACCTATCAGCTAAAAAAAAAAAAAAAAAAAAACTCTTGAACTCTAAAGGTAACATTGCACTTCTATACAATTCATAAACGAAGTAACTATCAAGTTTAAAGAGATCATAAGTAATATCTGGAAGTTAATTTTTAAAAATTAAGAAAAGCAGATTTAATGATATTTGTTTTAACAATACTTTTACAATACTGCCCAAACAAATGTCATTGTCCGAATATCCCCAGGGATTGTTGTTTTGGCACACGGTCTCCCGTCTGCAGCCCTGCCATAGCGACCGCTTCAGATTTGTCGGAATAAGACTAAAATGTATCAGAATCATTTTTCATAAACACATCCATTAAAACACTTCCTGTCTAACTATTTTAAATGGTCTATTTTTAAGTACATTTATTAGTAATGTCTATAAAAACGAGAAATACAACTAGTACATAAATATACAGTCACAAATTCCGTTGTCTCATCGTATTTTTTACAAATCAGAAAGCGCCTCACGAAACACAACGTTACTGATAGATGTTTCACGCAGTTCAGAATCCATTTTCAACCGTCGTTTTAATGAAGCCGAAAGCATTGCTTGAGACACCTTCCTTGTCTTCAGAAGAGGAGCCAGAGAAGAAACCCCAGAGGCGTTCGTACAGTGCCAAACACCTGGAATGAATCAGTTGAGCGTCGAGGCCAGAGGGCCTCAGGGGATCTTGAATAAATATGAAAGGAAATATAATTCTGGTTTTGCAGGCAATATTACGGAGAGTTGTATCAAGTAACAAGAATTATAGGATAAAGTTCTAGCATTTAAGAATTATAAGGATAAAGTTGTAGCATTTAAGGATTATATGGATAAAGTTGTAGCGCTTTACTTAATTTCAAGGTTTACATTAATCTGGCTTATGCCAGGAAGGGCCATCATCCTATGGAGGCCTCTAAAGTGGTATAGTGTGAGAGAGAAACGATTTGCATACAGTTAGAAATCGAATCTCATTAGCCGTCATTGCGAAGAGTTGCATAGAATTTACAGAAACCTTTGGAAATTAAGATTAAAATTGTAGTGTTACTTTACTCCAGATTATCAGTTTTGATCATTATATCTTTATCGAATTATTTACTTCACCTCTATATGACTCACCTACTCGTTCTCACGTTCTTGTAAGGTCACATATTGCCAAAATTGGAAACTTGCTTAGAAAGCAAGAAACCCTTTTAGCTTCACATAATTGAGATTATACGTATAAACTGAGTAATAATAATAATAATAATAATAATAATAATAATAATAATAATAATAATAACAATAATAATAATAATAATAATATCACGTTTGAGTTTTTCCTCGAAAGTAGAATTTTCAACTTTGACTGTTGAGTCATGCTATCAGTAAACTTTCGTGGGTTTTATTTCTCATGGATCAATTACGCTCTATTAGTTACAACAACAGTGAACTCACCTGTCAGGACAGAGATAAAGGAAGCCACTATGCAGTATACACAAATTCCAATGACCCCTGTATAGCAGAAACTCAAATCATAGATACTTTTCTCCATTTGACTGTAGTAAATGGTACTGGAAGGTCATTATTCCACGCACTCAAAAAAACAGACACACACACACACACACACACACACACACATATATATATATATATATATATATATATATATATATATATATATATATATATATATATATATATATATATTGTATACATAGATATATATATACATATATATACATACATATATACATATATATAATATATATATAAATGTGTATATAATAATATATATATCTATATATATATACATATATATATATATATATATATATATATATATATATATATATACAGTATATAGTTATATGAGATACTGAAAATCCTTAGAGGCGTATGCAAATCTGAACTATTTTAGTGTTCTGCTACTGAACTTATGGAATCAATCTTATCACAAATAAGAGACGTCTTCTATTTTGTATGTGGCAGGCATTTAATTATTTATTAATAAAACAAAGCTTATTACGTATTTGATGTACAGCATAAGATTAACAGCAAAATAATAAAGAAAAAGTAAGATCACGATCGAAGCTTAAAAGGAGGCTTTGTTACTTATTCTTCATCTGGTTCTTCTTCAGACATTTTTGTTAAATAAGACAGATTCCCTGTTGTGTCATCATTTACAAGGATTGAAGTCGAATTGAAATGGAACAGACTTTCCGGGCAACCTTCAGTTGACAAGGGAAGCATCTCAGGTTTTCCAAGACCAGTGACGAACTGGCCAACCAGGAGCCACATGTTGAAGGGTAATGTTGTGATAAACCCTGCGCATGCGCCCTGAAATAATGTCAGCAGATTTGCAAGCCGAAGACAAGAGAGGCGATGCCGGAGAAACAGACTTTGTTGGAACGAAGAAAGTGTTCGGTTTTAACTAGCTCTGGTGGATCAGTGCGATCCAACCAGTGCAGTCACACCTGAGACATCTGAGAGGAGTAGACGGCCTACTTGGTGTCAGGGAGACATGGGGAAGATAAATCTTAAAGAAACAGTTTGGAAAGAATGATAAGAGCAAAGCTATCAGGTAACAGTTTTCTTTTGGAAAAATGATGTGCAGAAGCTCGTTCAACAGTCAACTTACAGGTATTTAATAAGATATACACAAATTTTGGTAGGCGGGGACGCATGGGCCGATTTCTTTGTTGAGAGAGAGAGAGAGAGAGAGAGAGAGAAAGACAGACAGACAGACAGACAGACAGACAGACAGAGAGGAGGGTGGGGGAGAGAAAGAGCATGAAACAACAACACTACTTTTACTGTACAGCTCTTATCCTTCTGATAAGTTCACTAATCACTGAGCAAGTGTTAAAGTAACTATAAGTTTTCTACTGTATCCTCTTGATTGTTAGCGAAAGACTGAATGAGCATGTTATGCATTCTTTGTTGACGGATCATGCGTGATTTTTTAAAAAGACATGGCCAATAATGTTATTCATCCTGTACCTTGTATATGATCATAGGTAGTAAGCTGGAAGCAAAGACGAAATGCAACAACAGGAATGCGCGTCTAATCAGCAAAAATCATTGTTCATTTCTCTTGATTGAGCAGCTAATATCCTTTATAATGACGCTGGAAGTTTCTTGGATTATTTACTTGTGAAAAGATGAAATATATAAAGAATGGACACTGAAATGAAGAGTGCTTCAGAAATATTTTGTAGCTCATAAAATCTACAGAAACCTTCAACTAGTGAAGATGATATAGGATATACTGTGGCTACTGAATAACTTGATTCTCGTGATGGCAACCACTGGCCTTTGTATTAACCCAGGGGGCAAACATGCCAGCAATGAAAATACCCATCATAGACCCACCGAGGGCATTCAAGAAGCTGTTTGTCACCGCTACGATGCTTCCCAGCTGCTTCACAAGCATCGCAAAGCCGATGGCTGACACTCCTATCACAGCAGCTGAAAAATGAGTCAGGTTAATCAGGTATTCTCTACTTTCTCTAGTATTTCCAGAACTATTAAACCTACCTCATTTCGAAAGGTGGCTGTCATCATTTATTGGGAGTAACCTTTTGGAGATTTGCAGTCTTGTGAAATTCTCTGTCCTTTTTGGTATTTGAGAAGCATTCACCCAGCCTCTTCTAGAGAGCGTCTTTCATTATTTAGGTGGTGGAAGAAAAGGGAGGTTCAACGTATGGTATTCTCTACCTTCTACAGTATTCCCCGAAACGTTTATCCTGCCTCTTTTCAAGAGAACCTGTCATCATTTCAGGGGTGAAAATTGAGCTACGTTTACAGAATCTGGAATTTTCTACCTCTTCAGCTGTTCCAAGCTCATTTAACGCGTAACTTCTCGAGAGGCAACCTCCCTCGTCCAGAGGTGCCAGATGGGAATGCTTTAAAATCGGATATTTTTTACCCCTGCAGAATTTCTAGAACCAACTGAAGTGCCTATTTTAGCGAGGTGCTTCCTGAACCATTGAACCTTCCTCTTTCAAGAGGCATCTATCAACAAGTAAGAGGAGAAATGAGGAAGGTTCTCTAGGTCTGGTACTCTCTGTCATCACCAGGATTTTCAGAACCAGCTTTGATAGGTGACTCATTATTCGAGTTGTGAAAGTTGAAAGAGAAGGGGATTGGGTTTGGTTGCTTTAGAGAATAAGGTATTTTCTTATCCCGTTAGAATTTTAAGAGCCAATTTCATCTGTCTTTCTTCGAGTTGTATCTGCCGCCATTTGAAGAGTGAAAGATGAAGGAGGTTTACAGAATCCGGAATTCGAGGACGCCTTCCATCATTCAAGTGGCAAAAGATGTGGGAGGTTTACAGAATCTGGTGTTTTATACCCATATCAGAATTTCCAGAAGCATTTAAGCCATTCCTTTTCCCAAGGAGACCATCATCATTTATGGTGAAAGGTGAGGGAGGGAGTTTTGCAATATGCAATATTCTGTATCCTGATTCGTATTTTCAGAACCTTTTAACCTCTTTTCCAGAGACAACCGTCATCGTGTAAGGGCTGAGAGATGAGGAGATTTAAAGGATCTGGTATATCCTACCCTCATCAGTACTTCCAAAACCATTTAATCTACCCCTTTGCCAGAGACGGCCGTCATGAGCGAAGAACTGGGAGACTTACGGATTTTGGTATTCCCTAACCTCTTCATTGTTTTCAGAACAAATTTTCTTCCATCTTTTCTAGAGGCGGCTGTCATTATTAAAGAGGTGAAAGGTGAGGAAAGTGTAGTTGATGGGGCATTTTCTTACATATTCTGTATTTTTAGAACCATTTAACCTGCCACATTTCCAAACGCGGGTGCCATCATTCGAGGGATAAAGCTCATTCATAGGTTATTCATACCTGATCTGGCATTTCTAAGCAGCCTTACCAGGCACAGTCTATCACAATCACATCCTTCCAAAATGCAAGTTCATTGTATCTTGCATTACTCTTAACGTTAATTTAATTACTGATTTCAACGTGTGGAAAAAGCATAATTACCATTACTTAGTTTTATGCGTTAAAGATGAAATAATTATGCTGGGGATAATTTCGAAACAGTAAGCTTAGTTGTGTTCTTAGTCTGTGGAGCAATATTCAGAAAATACTCACCGAGAAATTTAAGCATCCTGGTGGCCATTATATCCAAAAAATCCTTCGAAGCATTTCATGTCGCTCAACAAATGCTGCCAGATCAGAATGCTGAGGAATTCGTGAACGTTGACACAGAGCTGATAGGGAAGAGCCTTACCTTTTATTTGTTCCTTTTCACATTTTTTAACCATAT
>NC_089787.1:15144592-15164592 GCF_040412425.1 Macrobrachium rosenbergii | reverse complement strand
TGTATTTCAAAATGGCTTCGAAAATGAAACCTTCCATTCACGGGAACAAGCAAAAGAATAGAACCATATGACAATATGATAACATTTAACGTAGACTTTCTGCCAAATACATGCCAATTTGTGTCCTACAAGCTCTTTTGTGAGTGGCTCTTATTATACATATATGTCCACAGAACCCCTAGAGCTGGATCTTTTACTGACAAATCTAATTGCATTTCTGGGGGATTTCGTTTCTTAAAAATACGAATTTGGTTCTTTTTGTGTCATGTATTTTATTGACTCATTATACAAATACATCACATTAATTCTTTTAGTTACAAATTAATTTCTTTCTTCAGAGTTAGTTTTCTTAAGCTTTTTAATAATTCATCTCATCACTTCGGATTTTTTTTCATAAGCTTTCGAACTTCAGTGGAATACATTCGTTGTAGGTAATATGTTATAAACCATGTTTTACATTATTATTATTATTATTATTTCAGTAGAAGAAACCTATTCACGTGGAACAAGCACTCAGGGGCCACTGACTTGAAATTCAAGCTCCCAAAGTTGGTCTCAACTTCCCACCACAGACCCCACACTGCAGCAGTAACTGATTTGTCATCGCCCTGGGGGCGACTCGAACCCGCGACATCTGAGTGGCATGCCATGTTACTAACCACTGTACCAGCGGACCATATTCAACGCATCACATGTTAAAAGTCATTAGTTATTTCACGCGCTATTCTTCATAAACTATATGCTAAACGTTCAGAGCCAGCAGCACAGGGGGGTCAAACTCATATATATATTACCTTTGCCTTGGGATTATCCTGGTCCCTAAGGGATTTATATATGATTCGAACGTATTTCTTTTTCGTTTGACAGATATAGACGATCATAACTCTCTCTGGGTACAGGACATTCCTGAGGCAAAGAGCAATTGTGGCTACATATTGGAGAGTATAAAAAGTCTTAGATCATAATATCCATTTATTAAATGACTAACTCTAACAGTTGCATTTTCGTACCCAAAATCCCGAGGTAGAACTTTAATAGGAACAGCCCCACATACGACACGGAATTCCTTGTGGGTGCAATATATTTTATTATTTATGATAAGAGGCAAAACATTTTTAAAAATGAACTGCACAGCATAAGAGACACGATGCGATTAATAATCACTTCAGAGCATGTTTTTATCCAATGGAATATTCAAAATAAAAAATTTTAATATAAATAGCAATTTCATTGAGAGGAAGTTAACAGAATCAGCCTGAATTCATTTATAAAAAAAAGTAAAAAACGTAAATTTTAGTTTTTTTTTAAGATAAACCCGATGCTTCCTCCTTAACTGGAAAATGAATATAAATCATGTAATATATTGACTTACACGATAACATACATAGCATATTTAAATAGTTCTTTTTTCTGTTTGATACACTATACATCATAATGCATTAATGTTATAGTCTTTACCTTACTGTTATTTCATTTCTACAAATTTTTCATCACACAGTAGGCCTAGAGTTTGTTTGTTATTCATTGCTATTTTCTTTTCATCCGTTATTCTTCGCAGCGTCCGGGATTTTGCTTTAAAAACGACCGAATTTAAATTGTCACCGGTATATTTACAAACCGACGGATAGCACTGATTTCGGTGTCAAGAACAACGGCCTTAGGTGAAGGTACAACTGAATCCAAGTACCGAGCACAATGGCATTTGTTGCCACATGCGGTTAAACAGTTAAGGCGGGGGGTTGCAGTTAGAACACCTCACGAGAAGCATTGAAAGTATTACTAAAGGTTGTTTGCAGCGTTCCTTCGGCTCCTAATTGCTCCCACATTGAGCTTCCAGCTTAGCAACCATCTAATCCCATCTTACACCTTACCTTCCAGCCACTCCAATTCCTCTTTTCACTGTCTCAGCGCTGAATTGCCTTCTATCCTTATAAGTCACCCACCAGTTATACAGTGACATCATAAATACTCAACCAAATTAGATACTAATGGACAGGCACACTGACTCCTACCTGACTATTGTGATTTTTGGGTTAGCCAATTGCTTGTCTTCAGTGTTTTTGTATACCCCTTCTCGCTTCCTGGCTCCGGGTCTCCTCGTCCAACGCCTTTTGTCTCCTGGTGGATGGTAGGACGCAAGGTGATACTGTCTGGACCTTTAGGGGAGGCCTCTGTAACTGAATGATACTACTTCTGCAATTGTCAGTCTACGATTGTTGTTTTGTTCGATTATTGTCGTCGCCTGTGTTAGTTTGTCTAGTGTTGGTCTCTTGTCATCTCTTGCCATGCTGTTCAGTGAAAAACTCAAATTGGCACCCTGTGAACTGCCAACTAGTGAAGCGCCACTTAAATGCTGGAAGTACTCAGCCACGCAAGACAATTCAAGAGGGCAGTACAACACCCACTTGGTTTTACACTCTCGGTGAGAGCTGGTGATGATGCATACACTAGAAACAAAAAAATTTGCTGGGATATGATTAAATTAATCTCCTCCACCTTCGGAATTTGAACCACATGACAGTGAACACTATGCCAGTACTGTATCCACTTAGTCAAGGAAGGGATGAATGAATGGACCCACGTAAGCCGCTGCATGTAACTGGAATCATCGCAGGTACCACAGACTTTCTCAGGAATAAAGGATCATATGTCCCCAATGAAAATAATGTGTAAAGGGAAGAGGAAGCAATTACTAAGCTCTTAATAGGCATACACACAAAGGACATTTGTACCACACCCACTGAAGCAGGACGTCTTTATGACGGAGTATCCTCTGCACACCATAAAAAAATGGTTTGAAACAAAACAACAGATAGATGAGCAAAAGACAACTGTGCTTGTGGGTCATGCAAGATTATGCACCTCGACGAACGAATTGGAATAAATGAGTGTTACTGATACCGGGTAAAATTAATGAAGCCCTGGTCTCGCCTTCTCAAGGTCAGGGGCTTCTCAAGCAAGCAAACCCCAGTGGCTGATTTTCATAGGTCCCTTGTATTAAAATGCATTCATTGACACCTAGAAGATATCGGTCGTGAACTTTATCGCTACTTTGATGCGCTTGTGTGCTTTCTGCAAAACAACGATTTGGTTATCATATTTCGTCAGTAATTATGCTTACGGTGTTTTCCTGATGTATTATCTCAGTGTAGTCATAAGGATGCAACGTTCAATTCAGTTACGTATCGCTTTTCCCCTCTGCCTGTCTCTCGCAACCACCATTCATATCAACAACCTACAAAAGTCTACCAACCGTCAGGTACATAACTGAGCATAACAAGGTGGGTAAACGGCGCCAGATCGTTCCTTCCTCGTGCGGGAATCAAAGCTCAGTTGTTTCGTCGCCGGGAGGGCATCGTGCAAATCGGAACACCAGGACAGGAGAGAGAGAGAGAGAGAGAGAGGAAAAGAGAGATTCTCACGTTCGACTTCCTTATCTTTGAAGGCCACGAGGACGAACCTTGCGTGTGAGAGGCAAGGAGGCTTCCTAGCACCAGATAATTAGATCTTGTTATAAAAGATCACGAATCCGCTTATTATTTTATTATATATAAAATGCATAATTTTCAAACATTAAAATTTTGTATAAGTTTTTCTCGAGCATGGGCATGTAAGACTATATAGAATTTCAAGCACAGTGTTATGCAAATACTGTGGATGTTTTATTGTAAATGGAATGTTCATTCTACCGTGCTTCCCACAAATAGTAGTGATATCATCATCATAAACCCTGGCGTTTTATGCACTATAAATACCTGAAGCCTTACAGAGATAATTGGGTGAAATTGTTTTTACCTGAGCAAAATGAATCACCTTTCATACTAGGGGATGGAAAACGTGTGCAGCATAATCTACCACTGATAATTCGGAAGGATTTCATCTCGTTGAAAAATATCGAAAGATTTTAACATACATAGCTTTAGCGCCGTCTATCCTTCGAGTGGGTCTCTGATGGCTGTGAAAGTGAATGGGAGTAGTCGGCTTTAAAATCGGAAGTTGAACTGGCGTATCTGTGTGACTGATATTGCTGTCATCCGTCCGCCTCATACTCTACAGAAAATGAAAAAGATGTGCACGAGTTATACAAAAAAGGGGGCGCGTCATTAATGATTATGTGTGATATAATATTTAAGAACCAGAAGAAGTCATAAAGAAAATTTCCTTTGTATATTTTAGGTTATTCAGCAAGAAAAAAAGAATTTGGGCATAAACCGAACAATGCCACAAAAAAAATGTAGACATAATTTAAAGGCCACTTTGCTGCTCATGAGGATAGTTCAGGTAAATGCCTTCCAGGGTCCTGGGATGGAACGCCTTTATGGTAACTAAATAATACGAGAGGGGAGGAAGGTCATTTAGTTATGTCAGTGCATTATGAACCAACTTAACAACACCTGAGGCTTACTTAGGGTCTCTCAAGAGTAGTCAGAATGCCAAATTTTCTTCTCCCGGTTTAATACCTTAAGGGCCGTTGTCTGTTGCCCTTAAATGTTCTGGTCTGTTTTGCAACTTATGATTGAGTCAGTACCAACGTATACAACTGTGTAAGTCAGGACTCTAGTCAAAATCTTAGTGATTAAGATAGAAAAGCAAGGTCTTCAGAAAAAGTGAACCTAGTGCTCACGACAATCACCAACATAAAACGAGCAGGAATTCTAAAGGACAAATATTTTAGGCGAGATATTCGATTCAGTCACGGTTAGCAATCTGTTTCTTTCCATTGCACAGCTGGAGAACATTACAAATATAGCAACATCTTCAACAGGAATATGTGTCGTTTGCAAGGTGATATTGAAAAATTTCGAAATTCACGCAATGTGTGGGTGCTAGCGCGCGTATGTGTATGAGAGAGAGAGAGAGAGAGAGAGAGAGAGAGAGAGAGAGAGAGAGAGAGAGAGAGAGAGAGAATCATAACAACTGAATCATAATTTCTCAACATCAACGTTCAATGCTTGCACTTCGCTGAATAAATTCTTTTAGTGTTTACTTTTTTATGAAGGATAAAAGTCTTGTTGGCATCAAACATCAGATTTTTTTTTTACCAAACTGTGCGTACAAGGCTGGGATACAGAAAAGTTTTTTCGTAAAATAAATCCCCCATGCACATTGTACAAAGAGGAAATTTGGGGTAATATTAGGAACCGACCGGCAGACAGTTCAGCAACCGCTGCCCGGGTAGAAAAAGCCAAATGACAAACAGCTCATTCGCAGCATGCTGGGTACAAAGCGACCTTGCATTTGTTCCTTCTTGCGTTTTGTTGCTCTTGTTAGGAATGCTTTCTTACAATTTCGTGTTTGGACTTTAAAGAGCATATAACTTTGATTAGTAGGTTACCTTCTACTGCACATGTAATCAAGCTTAGAATAAAAAAGACAGGGATATCTGTATCTGGATAAAACTAAGTTACCAAGCAGGACAGGACAAAGTAAGAGTCCCCTTCAAGTCCGATACTTAAGTACTGATTCAGGAACTGTCTTCTGCGACTTATCCGTATTTTTAGGAAGTAAGTTTCTTGTCCTCTATTAATCATAATATTTACAAAATACCTCAAGAGAAAAGAAACTTTTTCTTGACTACTGAACCATTACTGCTCCAAATACTGAACTCTAGATTTTTCCTTTACCTCACAAGGACATGACAAGCTTCCTGTCCGATTCAAATCAGAAAATGGAATGCAGTAGTCTAGACAGTTTCTTTGCTGCTGAATTAATATCCTAAAGTATTCAGAGCAAAGAAAGTTTCTGCCTGAATGCGAACACATGCTGTGCATCAAGCGGACGAAACGAGACGCCTTTTTATAAAGGAAGAAAAAACAGGACGCGAATCAGCGGGGTCAGCAGTTCCCAATCGACGCCAGATTTACATAAGTAAATCATGCGGTTCACCAGAAGTTCATTGTCCAAACACGGCTACAGATGTAAGGGGAGGGTGGCTGCCATTTTCTCAGTCAGAATAACTTTAAATGATGGGCCAAGATAAAACTTTCTGATAGGAGACTGGTCAACTAAAGCCTGTTATTTTTCTTAAATATATAGGCATAATAAAGCAAGTTTCTCCGCAAGTTTTAGAACGTCCTTATATCTGTTAATAAATGACCGTACAAATAGCCTATTGATATTTTTTCGAGGGGTTTGACTGAATTGCGCATAAAAATTTTTTATCATCTTTCTCTGTCGCAGGAAACGGTGCCTTCATGACAGAGTTACGAGATGCTTTAGATTATTGCGGATCTTCGGAGACGCCTTCAGTTGAGAGCGATCAGGCAAAAGCACAAGAGGTGCAGCCCTTCCTCTCTCGTGGGAACGCTGCATTTTGTTGTTGCTTGAGCATAAGGCGGCCTTTAGAGCGCCACATTAAGAGGTATTATGAAGGAAGTGCTGGCAGTCGGACCATTATGCGGGAAGATAGCGTGATAAAAAATAACTTTATGCTTACTGTATGAAAGATAGGAAAAGGTGGCTGTGTTGGGGTGTCATCAAATGTCCTTATCCACAGGCGTCCTCTTTATGACTACTAAATCATTCTCAGTGAGACTTTTGGGCAAAGGATATCTACCTACTTTTTCTAGCGGATTTCCGTAATGCCTTAGAGAGGAATGTTCTGACGTGCCACAAGCCCTTAATGGATAGACGGTCTACCACTGCAGACGTTACTGTTGAATGTCAACAACAGCATAGAAAGCAAAGCCTATCAATCGCAGTTAATAGGTAAAGAGCAACTTAATAAGAACATTACCAAAACTTTCATGAACATTTAATTCGTTTTTTGAATATTCAGTTTCTTTAGCCGTTTAAATAAGGCTCACTTTTAAACCAGTGCTCCAGTATAAATTTGGAGCTGGTTTTTAAGATTGATTATAATTTGTTTCTCACTAATGTTTTCCTCATCCCGCTGCAGAGTCCTCATTTGTTAGGTCATCTTCTTCAAACCATTAATGAGGGGCGAGCTGCTATATTCGGTTTAGTGTGGTGTAAACGGCACTGAAGCATTTGAATCTCACTAATGTCATCGAAAACCTTCTCACAACCGAAGCCTTCCCCTACATCTGACAATAATAAAAACAGTGAACATCCCAACGAGTCCGACAACGACATAGGTCTAGGCAGGAAGCACGGGAGAAACAGCAGAAAACATTTGTGGTTCCTATATTTAATCACTCATTACCGGGACACATCTTGGCACGAGTATCTCTAACCTACCTCACCGTAGGGCGCTTCTCCCTCCCAGGTCATTCCTGCCCCCAGAGTTATGGGCGTTCTAAGTCGTGCGCTCACTTCAAACGATTTTCCAGTATCGCTCCATATTTCACGGGAGGTAATTGGCCTTTAGATTTAGGATGATATTTAGGTTTTTTTTAACATTTAATATTTTATTGCTACGTTGTTAGTGAGTCGTTGCACGTTCACATGTTTTGTATAGGCAGTTTTAAATTACGTTTAACAAAAATTCACTTCTTAATAATGCTGTGCTACTTAATTGTTCAAAGCCCTTATTGAGAAAATGAAAGTTAGTAATACAAATGTCAAATACAAATTTATGAGTGGGACGCAAAATTTTCCAGCAAAGAGAAATTTGGCAAATATTGGATAATAATCTGAAATATCTGATACAGAAAGAATATTCCCTAAGTGGTTACGAACAGAAAATTTTCATTTAACTTCGAAGGCGCCCCCCAGCTAATCAGCTAAAAGCGCCTTTAAGTGAAGAGTCGAAAATATGAGGAATAAGACTAATTTCTCGTTCTTCTGTGAAGGTCCTCTCCCCGAAAGAAGGTTTCTATGTCGCGTCGCCTTAACATTACTTGGTAGTTTCTTAAGTAGAAAGGAGGAGATGAAGAATATCGAAGGACACCATTATCATCCGGAAGAGAGAGAGAGAGAGAGAGAGAGAGAGAGAGAGAGAGAGAGAGAGAGAGAAGATCTGTTATATTAGATAAAAATGACTGTTTCAAAAATGGAAGAAATTCTTAAAGACCCCTCCAACTTTAGACATTTAAATCAGGTGGAAACGCTCAAGAACAGCATGTTTTTAGAAGACAAGTAAACAACCGGTGCTTAATGAAGCACAATAATGAAAGCAAAAAAAGTAAATCACAATACGAAGACTTATACGGTACTGGGTCAACCTCTGGCCTAATGTGTACGACTTGCCGAAAGTACACAAGCCTGGTATACCTCTCAGACCAGTTCTCTGCATACAAAGCTCAGAGCTATAAACTGGGTAAATATATAGTTTCTCATGTGAATAAATGTGCCAAGAATGACTTGACGTTAAGTATCTCATATGACCTTTTTGACGAGTTAAAAGGCAAGAAATTACAGGGAATTTAATTTAGGCTTAGTTTAGACATCTCTAAAATTTCACTAACGTTCCAAGAGTGAAACCATCAAATTTTAACATCCTATATATAGGAGTTATATAAAGATATATATATATATATATATATATATATATATATATATATATTTGAATATGTATAACTGTTCACGAAAATATGGAAGCGTGATAGAATATATAAATTCAAAAATTTTATCTGTGTGAATGACTTATATATATATATCTCATATACCTATATATGAATTATATATATATATATATATATATATGTTAATTTTATGGTCATATATATGGATATATATCTTTTCATATATATATAAGATAAACCATAATATTTTAAAATCCTATAAATATAATAACAAGGAAGAAATTTAAAAAGTTGATTATTCGAACGACGGAAATATTACGTACTAATAGACGGATTAGCCATGTGGTCCCGTTTCTCAGCAACATTAGCCAATATTTTTCTCTTCCACTACGAAAGAGAATGATGGTTAGATCGATGACTTTAACCCTAAATTCTATCGACGTTACGTGGATGACTCTTTTCATATTCGAGAGTGAACAACAAACTAATCTCTTTCCCAGTTTCATAATTGCAAAACATAAGATAAAATTCGCTATTGAATTAGAATGAAACAGCCAATCATTTACCTTTTTAGCTGTACTCCTTTCTCGACAGGGTACTGATTTTAATATTACGGTCTACAGGGAACCAACATTTACCCGTCTAGGAATGCACTTCCTCAGTACTTGTTATAAGACTTTTAAAATCAATACTTTTAACACTTTTTCACGAACTTCTAGACTAACTAGTATACATATGAACTATTTTATAAAGAAGTGCTGTTTTCAAAAATTTTATTATAATGATAATGGTTTTACCGATAAGCTGCTCTTCAACAAAATGCGTCGTTTTAAGATGACATTTTATTTCAAGATGACATTCTTGAATGACAAAACGCGTGGACTTTTTAAGAAAGAGATGTATTAAACTTTTAGCAAATATTTTCCGCAATTCACCCTTCAGTCACTTTCTATAGTAACAATGAAATTGATAATTTTGTCAGTATCAAAGAAAAGTTGTCACCTTGTGAATTGCGAATCGTACACGAGTATGTCCAGTGTGCCATCTAGTGTATGTTGGCTCGTCCATTAAAACTGTATTTCAAGTTCCTTGATCATAGTTGCAGAACTGGGAGACCGCTGAAAAAGCCTCCGTACTCAGCCATAAGGGCCCACGTCCAGAAGGTGTGTGGAAGTAATGTAAATGCTGAAGATTTTAGTGTCATGCTTCAAGAGAACTTGGAAAATGAAATTAGATTGACAGAATCATCGTATATAAGAGAATTAAAACTGGCTTTAAATGTACACTCGTTCAACTTCCCTTTGAAGTCTTATTATTATTACTGTTTGCATTAAACTTTCGCTTGTTATTGTAAATGTTTTATATATGTATAGTCATTAGCAAAATTTGGTCATTTCATATGCTTTTGGGACCTGAAAATGAACAAAGTAACATTTGAAACGTTGTTTTTAAGATGATGATTGCAGCACAATTATAATTTCAAATTGCAAGATTTTTGGCTCTCCTAGTCCTTCGTTATATATACATATACATATATATATATATATATATATATATATATATATATATATATATATATATATATATATATATATATATATATATATATATATATATATATATATATATATATATATATATATATATATATATATGTAAATATATTAAAAGAATTACTGTTATATATAATTTCAAGCTTGTAGTTCTATAGAAAATTATTTATAAATACAATTTTCATAAGACCCCCAAACTAATCTGGTGGTTAAGTCTTAATTCTGTAAATACAAAATTTTGTTATATAACAGCTGAATTTATATTATTTGTCTACGAACAACTGGCACAGTTTTCGTTAATTGTCAGTTTAGGGGAATCGGTTGTTCCGCTTTATTTACTGTCTGGATAAGCTACTGTAGCCGTTCCTTGAAATTCATTGTAAATCATTTACATGTAGGATTATTATATTCGTTATTAGGACAGATTATTAAAAAAATATAATTCGCAAATTACAGAAATGAGTAACCTCGCCAGACAAAGGGAAGGCAGTATATTTTCATTCAGATTTATCTCAAATGTTCATTTTGTATTCTCATAACTGAAATGTACAGAGAACAGTGAATGCAGGCATATGAATTAACAATTATATTGGTTTATAATAATAGCAGTATTTTAAACATTTACTTTCTTTTATACACAACAAGTAAAAACAGCACTGAAAGGATCCATTAGGTATTCCTCTTGACTCGTGTAAGTTCGGATGTATTTTCAATACGTCTGTTTACAGTTAATTTAAATTACCAAAAATAAAAATTTCTAAAAAAAAAAAAATAAAACAATAAAGATAACGGTATCTGATCTTTTTAAGTGTCACTATATTGTTTCTTTGCATATATATACCTATATACGCATCATAAATTGTCATGATATACAACAGATCCTAAGGTATCTTACGGATGTGAAAAAGGCATTAAATAATCGAATAAATTAAAACGTTATTTAACTGTTTCACGTTAAACCTAATCTGAACGAAGACCATTTTGTTTCCTCCTTCATTTGGAAAACGTGCAAAGGCTCGCATTAAGTAACTCCCAGGTTTGATCGGTGATATACTTCAGTGGTTCTTCAGAAAGCTTTCATCGTTTATGCAATCTTATATTTTGTTGTTCTCATAAATTTTAGTTAATCATTTAATTGCTTTTACATGTACCTCCCCAAAATGTGTCCGTGGATAGATCAGTTCTATTCTCCTAGAAAATTCCAGGTCTTGAGAATCAGTGTTAAATTCTTGCCTTGCATCAGTTAATTCTCATTTGAACATAAACATAAGTCCTCTGATTGAAAGGATCCATGTAAATTCACCCTACCATGATTTTGCATACGAGCGAAACTTCTTGCAATAAAAAATGAAATGAGGAGACAGCTCAAGAAAGTTGGGTTTTCTATTGACTTTCGTTCCCACATACCTGTTCACTTTCTTATGATCAGTACATGGTAGGAACACATTTTTCGATCCTTTTTTGAACCATTCTGTTTTTAAATTTTATGGTCAGAACTCCAAGACTAAGAAACTTTAGCAAGTCAATGGGTTATTAAAACTCTTCCTCTAAATCCCTGAAAGCTGATGAGGAAGTCCTTCAGTGTCCCAAGAAAGATGATATCATCAACATCCCAAAGCCATTATCATATATATGGCAAATTGCATAGATAAAAGTTCTGTTTCGAGAATTCCATGTACAAGTTTGCTAGAATATGTGAAACATGCTGGAAAATTCTAGACTTCCCATAGGCTTTAGACTTCTAAAATTTTGTTTGTAAAAATTACCATTGAAAACCAAAATCAAAATGTTAGTTACATATAAAAATGATAAGTTTTAAAGTTTTATCTATGCCAAAGAAAATGGTCAAATATGGTTTTGTGATGAATCTCTAAGAAAAACAACACGTCGGCAATCGGGACTTTATAAATAATGAATCGACACTAGATATGAGCAGTTTGATGTTGTTTGAGGATGTTTAAACTATTAAATTTTTGTATGAAATGATCTGCATGATTGACGTGGGAGGATGAGAAGGTTTATGCAGAATAAATGATAACAAGTCTGGAAGCCATTTTGATAATGTACAAAAGAGCCCCTTTTATGGGAAGGTAAAACAATCCAAATTTATGTGTTTTTCGGAGGCCGTAAAAATAGGGAGAGAGGGTTGATTACCTTGAAGGATGTCTCTAGTAATTCTATGTCTTTTTATTGCCCCTAAAACAAGTGGTTCTAACTGATTTGTTAAAAAGATCTGAGCAGCAATATTTGTTGTGGGATCTTTCGTTAATTTGTCGTAGATCTCCGCATCGTTTAAAACCATCATACTGATGAATGATGTATGTCTCCTTGTCTAAAAGAAAGACTATTTTCCCGTCTTTGTCAGATTTTGATGATGATATCCCCCTTTTGAAAAAATAACTAATGCATTTTGAATCTATTCGGGAAACCTTTGTTGTTATTTTGCTCCAAGAGACTTTAATGATGACCAGATAAAGGGTTTCTTGTCAAACTTTTTTGCAAAATGTTTATCAAAAGCAACTAGAAAAAATAGAACTCAAGGGAACCAGGTTTTAGGGAGAGATGAAACTCAAGAAAAATCTGTCTGTTCTATAGTGAGGGGATGGTTAGAATTGAATTAATAGGCCAAGATTAGAATTTGAATGTGATTAGAAAAAATAGTGAGCTACCACGTCATTGCCTAATGTGCAGGGATGATGGTATGTACAATATCTTTCAGATTTTGACATAATAATTGAAAACAGTGAGTCCCACTCCAAAATTTGTGCTAAAATTAAAAGGATTAGGAACAGCGTCCAACTTGGAAATACTTTAACTCCCTCACCTTTTGTAGAATGGAAAGAACAGAATAAGGAGACTGTTGTTGTATTTATACATATAAAAAGAGAGCAATAGTAGTGCAGAAGATAAGAGGCAATTTGAAAAAGCTATTAGATATGCTACTAGAACATAACATTCAGCAAATAAATCACCTACCAACAAGAAAGGATAATATTTTAGATCTAGTATTTGTGAACGAGGTGAACTGTTAGACAAGAAATAATAGTATATAACACGAGTATTTCTGGACCATAATGTCATAGAACTAACAGTCCGTTTCCAGAACATAACTTTGTCAGAGAAAACCAAGAAACGAAAAAATGGGAAGGATATGGAAAATACAATTTCTATAGTAAGAATATAAATTGGTCAAAATAAATGAAGAATTAAACAAAGAATGGGAAAATATATTTGTAAACCTGATGATATACAGGTAAATACCGATATATTATATAAAATATTAGAAAATAGTGGAAAAATATATACCGAAGAAAAAGTAATCATCAGTCACGAATTCCAAGAGACAGAAGGATCTTGTTCCAGAAAATTAGAAAGTGGAAAAAAGCTCTTGCAAAAGAAAAGAATGCATGGAAAGTGATGGAACTAAAAAGTAAGATAGAAAAACGCAGAACAAAAAGATTATACAATCAAAAGAAAATGAAAAATCCTAGAAGAAATGACACTACAAAAATATCAAGCAAAACCCTAAAATTTTTATTCATATGCAAAAAGATGAATAAAATAAGAGAGAAATAGTTCTAAGAATTGAAGGGCGATTAACCCAAATGAAAAAGGAAATATGTTAACATATTAGCAGAAAGATAAAGAGTGAATTTACACCTAGAATTGAAAATGAAGATAATGATACAGAAATAAGAGATGAAAATACTGAATAACAGATCAGATATAGATATTACAGAAGCCGATATTGTGCAGGCTATTAATGAAATTAAAAATGGATCAGGGCAGGACCAGATGGAGTACCTGTCATATTGTTAAAGAAAGTGGTTCATTCAATCGCAAAGCCGCTAGCAATATTATTAAGACAAAGTATAGATACAGGCAAGATTTATGATGAGCATAAATTAGCATATATTAATCCTACTTTCAAAAGATGGTTCAAGACTAGAGGCAAGTAATTATAGGCAAAAAGTGAGTCTGACATCTCATAAAAAAGTATATGAAAGGGTAATAAAAAAATATAAAGAAACATTTAATGAAAAATAGATTGTTCAATATAGGACAACATGGTTTTGTACCTGAAAAAGTACAAACCCAACTGTTAGTCCACCATGAAAGCATATAAAAAATATGATAAATGAAAAAGATACAGATGTGGTTTACCTAGACTTTTGCAAAAGCTTTTACATCGACAAGGTAGATCATAATATATTAAGCGAAAAATTAGAAAAACATAACATTGTTGGGTCAAAAGTAGGAAGATGGATAAAAGAATTTTTGCAAAACAGAAAACAGATAGTGATTGCAAACGATGAGAAATCGGATGAAGCTACTTATTATAATATCCGGTGTACCACAGAAAAGACATCAAAGAATATATACCGTTATAACAATTTCAAATATTTGTAGTTCTATGAAATTATTTACAAAATAAAATTTTCATAAGACCTCTGAACTAATCTGGTAGATAACACAAGAATTCTGTAAATACAGAAATTTGTTATATAACAACTATAGGGATATCATTGTCTAAACAGTTGGCACAGTTCTCGTTAATTGTCAGTTTGTAGAGATAAACAGGATGTTCCATTTAACTGTCTGATAACTTTGAAGCAATTCCTGAAATTCACTGTAAATAATTTTCATGTAGGTTTTATTATATTTATTATTAGGACCTAGATTATTCAAAGACAATCACAAATTAAGAAATGAAACCTCACAGACAAAGGGAATAAAGTATACTTTTATTCAGATTTATCTCCTAAATTTTCATTTTGTATTGATCAAAATTGCAATGCAATGCAAAAAACAGTCAGTGCAGGCTTAAGAAAAATAATTAATGTTTTCCATAATTACTACTGTTATTTAAACAAGAAAAGCGTTAACTTACTACTTTTTGAACCACAGCAAATAAAACCACTACTAAAAGGACCCATTAGTATTCCTCTTGACTCTCGAATAAATTCTTAATATCTTTTTACATCTACATTTTAAATACACGAAAAAACATAAAAATGATCAAAAGTATCTCGATTGACGGCCTTCTTTGTAAAGTCACGTATGCAAAGGTCAACTCTTCATACATATAGAATAGAAGATTATATTATACCGTATCACACACGTATTGTAACATATGATTACAGACAGGTACCTAAATCTTTATAGTCTTTGAAAGGAGAAAAATAAATCAAATAATTGGTATAAATTCAAAAGTTATCTGGGCTAATTCAGATCCAAACTGAACATAAAACCAAAATAGTTTCATTCTTCATTTGAGGACAGGAAAGGCGTGCAAAGGTCTCATTAAATTCACTTCTTCTCCCAGAAAATAGACAAGGAAAATGGTTCTTCAGGAAAGCTAGTGATTTGTGCAGTCTTATTCTTTCATACTCGCTGATAAGTTTTAGTTAATCATTTGATTTCTTTTCCATGTATCTCCTCATTCTTCATGTTTTTAGCTCTGTTCTGTTCATTTGAGAAGAGAACCAGTCATTCAGCCTTGCGGATTTAGATGCCAGTTAAGAAAGCATGCTCACTCACAAATAAGCGCGTAAATTCATGCATCCCATTTACATGCATCCAAGGACGCTCTTGCACTCATGCAGCCAAGAACAGCTCAAGATTTTAAGCTGCCTTTGAGTCTTTCGTTCCACCTTCACACTTCTTGCTGCCATGCAACATTTCTTTAAGTTAATTATGGGTAATTACCTTCGGGATTCTCACAAGGCTCAAATTTGGCAAGTCTCTCTCTCTCTCTCTCTCTCTCTCTCTCTCTCTCTCTCTCTCTCTCTCTCTTCTCTCTCTATCACTAATACTAATCAGTTACTGAGAATTCGATATACTCATGCTAAAAATTAATCGGTAGAATAAAACTGGAATATTTCTCTCCTCTCATAACAAATCAGATATTTTACCAATATCCATCTGTCAAAAAGAGTTATACCATGACTAAATAGCGCTCCAGTAATGTATAATATCTCTACTCATAAATGTGCTACTTTATAGATTACAATAAATTAGACTGATCATGTTCTTGATTCCTTTTATTGCCCCAGAAAATCCTCTCTCAAGTCAGAAGAGTTCGTAGCTTCAGCAACAAGAGACCTTTTCCCTCAATTGATCATTGAATGTCTTTGGATGTCGTCGTTGTGGACGAAAATTTTAAGTGAAAAACTGAACCAAAATCTTGACTGAGTCTCAAATTAGCTAAAGAAAAAACATATAATTTTAATGTTATTCGTCTCGGCTAGTTAGACAGAATCAGCAGGTCAACACAAGATAAGGTCTCTTATTCTCTTTAATACCGTACTTTGCTTGTGGGCTGGCTAATCTACAGTGAACACTAACCAACTTTCATATTAATGTTGACGGCAATGGATAAAATGTAAAAATAAAAGCACTTTTGTTTTTACATTTTATCCATCGATGTCAACATTACTGATATGAAGGTTGGTTACTGCTTGCTGTAGATTGAGCCAGCCCAAAAGGCAAAGTCCGGTGTTAAAGAGAATAAGAGGCCTAGTTTGGACCTGCTGATTCTGTCTAACTAATCGAGACGAATGACATCACTCCGTCATTCACACAAGCGACATGGTCAGTTCGTGACTGATCCTCCGAAGGGGTCGCGCTTTGGGTTCCTTCTGAGTCTCTCTCGTATTCTGACTGTTGAGCAGTTTAGGTCCTCATCTATTTCTCTTTGATGTTTGCGAGTTTTTTTTTCATAAGTTTATTATTCACGCAAAGTATGATTATTTTTGACTAACTTTTAGTCATAAATAGAGGTGCATATCTTCACTGAGGTAAACAGCAATGAAATTTTGCAAGCGCATTCAGGCGATCTTCACCCCAGGCTTCTTTCTCTTCACAACTTGTGCTTCCCTTTACGTCCTCTGATAACATTTGTTGTCTCTCTACTCTCTCTTTCTCTCTTGGGTTGTTTATGGTTCTTTTACTCCAAGTTTTGTAAAGTTAATATCAATTAATAAACGGGGTTAATGTATTGCATTATTACATGTAGTGCATTATATATTTACCAAAAGTTTTGACCGGTGGTATACGATAGCCTAAGCTCAAGTAGCTTGTGACAAGTTCTGGACCAGATTAGTAACGATATGGCCTTTTATATATTTAAGACGGGCCATCACTCGAAAAACACACAACTTTGTATGAAATGTCATTAGACTGTGCTATCTCTGTATTGAATCAACAGCTTAATGCAAATATACACTCATACGCAGTGCAGTGGTGCCATTATTATTATTATTATTATTATTATTATTATTATTATTATTATTATTGGTTGCTGTATTCAGTATAACCAGGCTAACTATCAGAAGGGCTTAGATAATCATCAAAGAAGAGAGAGTTTGACGAAGGATGCAAAAGACGCCCTCTGAAGAACAGAAGAGAGGAAGAAGGGAATAAGGAACAATACAAAAGACTGAGCAGGAAGGGTGAGAAGAATGTCAGGAAACAGTGTTAAAACAAGGGAAAGGGAGAGAATTTGATCAACTAAATTAATGTGAAGAGAATGAATAAATTAAGAAGGAAAAACAGCCTACAATCCTCTACTTGTCTCACTGAAGATATATTTTGGAAATGTCTCAATAGGCAGCTGATTTCTGAATATGAACATTTCTGTCAAAGAAATACTTCTGAGATCGACAGGCACTTAGTCATTATACCCGACGTTAATGAACAGCTAATGTTTAGATTCTCTCTCTCTCTCTCTCTCTCTCTCTCTCTCTCTCTCTCTCTCTCTCTCTCTTTGTTTCTAGAATGCAAAATCTAGTTCGAGGTATTATACCCAAGAATAGTTTCGGAAGATTCCATTTTCTTTCCAGCGGAGGAACCAAGTTTATTATCATTTTGATGGCCTTTCCAACAAACGCCCTTGACAGTCTTTGGGAATGAAGAGGGAATTATACTGTGAAAGAGTAAATGCTCAAGGGTTTTGAGGAATATTACAAATGACTGGAAAAATATGTTTACACGGAAAAAGGACGCTTCATGAATAACCTAAATATGCCCAATTATCATAATTAAAACAACTTAGAAATCTCAAAACTGTGCACTAATTTCGGTGATATTTTTTGCACATCTGTCATGACTTTCAATATAAAGCTGAATCTCTTCGAAAAACCAAATGAAATCTACGATCTGCCAAAATGTTTGAAATATTTTTCATAATTAAAATTATTGATCCTAAAAGAATTTTTTTTTTCTGACCTCACTCATGTTCCAAACTCTTCCTAATACCAGAACCTACAAGGATCGAGACATCTCCATCTGTTTTCCAGTAATTTTCCCATAAAGAAATAATACGAAGAACAGAGTCATTTTTAGTTACACGTTGCACAAAAAATTAATGTCTACATGAAGGGTTGTCCATAAAAATTATTGAGTATTAAAATGGCTCACGATCTCGTGTTGTATATCTATAACAACGAAGCAACGCATAATGGAGACATGTATCTCATGTAAAATCTATAATATTTATATTGCATCGACTATATCAATAAACATCTCACATAAAGGGTATTTGGGGAGCCATGGTTACGCTGGTAATATTCTTGGTAAATTGCCTTTTGACTCATTTTATTCCACGAGAACCATTTGGCTCGTGTCATTGCAATAAAACTCCCGTGACTCTCTTCATTTATTCAGAGTGCACTGGGGCTGAAGTACGTCTGGTGTGCATCATTATTCCTTCGTCTTTAAGCAGTGAAAGTCTCTTCTTTCACTTACCTTTGACAGCAACGCTGGTTTGCTTTAATTTCTTCTTTCTCCTGCTTCTTTCCGATCCTCACTATCGGGTTGCTTTTCTCTTAAACTACTGCATTCAAACATTTATTCATAAGCTTAATTCCTTGCGTAATCCTACATACATCATCAGTTAAACAATCCGTCAACTAACAAGGTCAGGCGTTGTTTTAAATAATATGAGAAATTTCATTGTCACATGAATATAAATTTAAACGATAAAGCTAGAAATTATGTAAATTAAGGGATAAAATGATCAAATATCAACGACTAGAGGATTATTTTCATCTTTACATTATTTTTATCATAATCATTATAATTAAAAACGTTTCTATTCTCATTCCACAACGTGAAAATCATAATCACCATGTTGGGTCATTCCGTACAGAAAAGATGAGCATGCGTAGAAAGAAAAAAAAAGAACGAAGATAGATAGAAAGGGAGGATGGAACAGGCAGACAAGTGCAGTGAAGAACACTTCCCGAGGACTGACGCCAAGTGCCTGAGGAGGAGCTCCTCTTTCAGAAGGTCCTTCTGATCATGACGTCACACGAGAGAAGGAAATAGTTTCTTGCTGTTATGTTCTTCTGCTCCCTCGCCATTTTTTCCTGTCATATCTGATGATGCGAATAAATAGGTGCTTAGGAATTTTTAATTTTGTACTTATTTATAAGCATCACCATCATTTCCTCCAACACTGAGCGAGGGAAGGGCCTTCGTTATAAATGAGTAATCCCTTTATTGTAAATCCCACAATTCTTCTTATCTTCTGAAAACTCCGATTTTATCCTATTTATGATAGATACTGTGTTCATATGTGTCACATAAACAAGCGTCCATAAGGAATAGTAATAATGCTTTATAATCGTAGTTATGGCAAGTATATATTTTACTGCATTCTTAGAATAAAAAATTATTCTTCAAAAGTCCTTCAAGCTCAGTTTGCAAACGGGATGTAGGGATAGAAAATATTTATAAAAGTTAAAAGAAAGTGAATACATACAGAATTTCAACACTGAAATAAATTCCTTTTGAAGGAATATTTTCTGTGCACTATTTTCAGGTATCAGTTTGATTATCACAATTTTGCGCAATGTGAAAGCTACTCAGAAGTCAGCGTGGCGGAGAATACTAAGTATAATACTTCTAGTATTAAACATCAAACTGCTCCTCGATACTGAGACCAAAATGATTACCGCTAAATTCCCCATCTTCAGATCCTTCAGCTAGGACCGTAGGCCAGAGGGCGACACCAAAC
>NC_089787.1:15107357-15144092 GCF_040412425.1 Macrobrachium rosenbergii | reverse complement strand
AGCTATCCATGGCAATCAAGTATTTAATCGAATTTGCTATATGGCACCTGAAATGTTTAAAAGGTCATCAGGCAGCTAATGCATGTATCTGATTTTTTAAATATCCTATACTATGGATAGGAGCTGTTGAGTCTTTTTGATAATGATTGCATGTATGATGTAATCATTTCCTCCCTAACAAGAGCTCACATTGCACAACTTCGTTGCTTATTTTAAAGTTCAGCGGTTTCTTTATCTTTTACCTGAAATCCTGAAAGATCAAAGGTATCTTTTTAAGAATACAACTTTGATCATAGCACGTGGGTCATGTTAATTTTGATTTTGGCGATTTTCAGAATGGTACATTTTCTAAGTGTTAATTTACAAATTTTGAGTGGTTTCTACGAATAGTGAAATTTTTAAACTCTTAAATGGCGTCAGAAGCAGAATAGCGTTGTAAAGTATAAATATATATATATATATATGTTACATAGCCTTAATGCATAGTTATGGCTTAAGATGTCCGAGATATTCTTACTCCAGATGGTTACAAGTTTTCAGTGGGTAATAACCTTTTTTGGGCATTGACTAGAGAAACGTAACTCGTGGTTTTTATAAGCTAATTATCCTTAAAGTAAAAGATATCGTACCTATTTAAAGAAATATTAGAGGTAACGTTCCCTTTACGGAGTGCCGAGTAATTGCCGTAAGAACATTTTCTGCTGCCGTTGTTTTTCTGTTACAGGCCACTACTTGCTCCTGGAACAAGAATTCAAGAAATGTGTAGTCATGGGGCGGATTTGCGAACCTTTCAGTGTTAAGCTAATTTTTCTAGGTATCCAAGATGTTGACAAGATAGATGTAGGTTCCTGTTCATTTAATTTCTAAATTTTCCATGCTGCGCTTTTCATTAAAATTCTGATAGATTTGTAAGTTAGGTTCCTCGGGTATTCTGCATTCGTTAACCTACCATTTGCATGTGCATTATAACTGGTTTTTTAATAAATAACGGGTCCTTAGCTTTCAGTTCTTGACTACTTCCTTGATATTTTTATCGGGGAAAACAAAGTATGTGGAATCTGGTTTATCATCCATACAATTACAGATGTTGAAGGTAAAAACTACTTAATTTAGAAATACGTTTAACAGTATTCACATGTGAGTGAATACACATGTGAAAGGCCTATACCATATTTTAAACAAATGTGGTTTGGGTATTTGTTGTGACGACTCAAATGCCCTTAAGTGATTTGTGGGACATGGGGCAGCAACCTGACTCCATACTAATGAATAAATGCGCAGTCCCAAGAGCGCCGTTAAATTTATTAGGAGCAAAAAATTATGCAATTAATTTTACTACTTTAGAACAATGTGTAATTAGAAGGTAAAACTATATATCAAATTATTTGTCTCATGGAGCTCGCACAAAGAAATTATTTCCATTCATTGGTATGAACATTTGATAATGTGATGGTCAGCTATACTTCCATGGACAAAGGTCCTAAGCTACGTGGCTAAAGATAGGATTTGACGCAGGTGAAAAGAATTTTCAGTTATACAAAAAAAATTCTGAAATATTGGAAGTTAAGGTACATGGTTAAATGTTGGATTTAACGCAGGTGAAAAGAATTTTAAGGTTTAGATTATGAAAAGAATTCTGAAATGCTGAGGTTAAATTTTTGTTAAAGTATTACGCGACGGACGTTTTTAATGCGGGGTGGGGGGGGGAGAGTGGAGGTCATTTGGCAAACAAATCTGGTTGACATCACAAAGCTTTGAGATGCAAAGTTTCTTTTACCAAAAACATTTAATAATTTGTTTTAAGGATTTCCGTTCAATAGGTCACTTCGATTCTGAATAACCTCAAGGGCCCCAGCGCTTTGCTTTTGCCTAAATTTCATACTCCATTCAATTTAATATGTCACTAGTATAAGGTAATGACCATTTATTTTCACAACCATGCATGACACCCACCCCTAGGATGGTAGTGCCACCAGTGCACCTCATGTGGTGCACTGTAGGCATTACTTAAGGCACTTTGCAACGTCCCTTCGTCCTCTAGCTACAACCCTTTCATTCCTTTCGTATTCTCTTATATCTTTCTTTCCACCTTCTCCTATCAATTGTTTCACAGTGCAACTGCGAGGTTTTTCTCCTGTTACACCTTTCAAACCTTTCTCCTCTCAAGTTTCCCTTTCAGCACTGACTGGCCTCACTGTTCCCAGGGCTTGGCCTTAGGCTTAAATACTATATTGTATTCTATTCCCTCCAGAAACCAATTTAAAGACTAATCATTCGCAGTACTGGTTGTTTAGGATAGTAACTATTACGGTGAACAAAATAGTCGAACTTGGTAATCAAAGACGTTTGGAGGATTTTAACATGACTGCCGTTAGATATGGAATGCTTCATGTGGATGTATCATATGAAATGGTATTTGTTAATGGGTCTCTTTAATTATTATCGTTTCTGCTTATTACGGCAATTTGGGAATGAAAATTGTAAACTACTGAAGGAATTTGTAAATTAGTGGATGAAGTAAAATACAGGTTATAAAAACTTATTGGTACATAGACTCCATATTTAAACATGTAAACTTAATATAGTTTTTAAAAAAGTGGTTGCTCTAGAACAGAATGGTTGTGTTAAATGTTATTACCTTTTAAATACCTTAATTGTAAAGAAACGAATCTGAGACACTGGTACCAGGCACGAACAATAAGTATTGTAGTGAAAGAAGTAACTCTAAAATTATGGAGGCTACTTTCCAGGATGATTATCTTAGTCTATTTGGAAAAAGGTAAACGCCACTAAGGGGTTCTTTACGAAGACACATCTCGGGATGCTACCAAGTCTGTTTTGAAGCAAATCGTGCCGTCGTTTAATATGGGTCGTGCTATAAACGCCAATAGATTTTGCTGAGCGAGCTTCATCGTAACTGGACGTTCTTTGAGGAGCAAAGCCGGAAGGAAAAGAAAGACTTGAGGAACTGGAATTGGAATATAAAATTTTGGCCAAAAGCCAAGCTCTCGGACCTATGAGGTCATTTGGCGCTGAAAGGGAAATTGACAGGAAGAAGGTTTGAAAAATGTAACACGAGGAAAACCTTGCAGCTGCATTGTGAAACGATTGTTAAAGTGGGTAGAAAGTCGGATGGGAGAAAGGGAATATGAAGGGAGGTAAAGAAAAAGGAATGGCAGAGGTTGCAGCTCAGAGCCGAAGGGACGCTGCAAAGAGCCTTAAGTAATGCCTACAATGCACCACGTGAGGTGCACTGACGGCGCTACCCACCTACTGGAGAGTTGAGGAATTGCTTAAGCTGAGGATGGCAGACTCAATAAACGAGGAGGACAGGCAAGGAGTTAGGGCGAGGAAGTGAGGCGCGAAAACAAATTGCTTAGGCAGAGGAACAACATCAACAAGTATACTGTAAACCTTTCGGCCCGCAGTTGCAACCCCTTTCATTGCTTTCACTGTACCTCCGTTCATATTCTCTCTCTTCCTTCTTACTGCGAGGTTTTCCTCCTGTTTCACCTTTCAAGCATTCTTACTGACTGCCAATTTCCGTTTCACCGCTGAATAACCTCACAGGTGCCAGCGCTTGGTCTTTGGCCTAAATTCTATTTCAATTCAACAAGCATAAAGCTATAAATGAGTGAACAACAATATACGTGATTGTGCTCGACACCTGAGAATGATGGTTTATGTTTATAATGAAAACCTTCTGGTATTGAGCCGTGTGACCTCACGGAATTTATGCCCCGTAGAGGATTATAGCTGTCAGGGCACCTCACATGGTGCACTGTAGGCATTACTTAAGGTGCTTCGCAGCGTCCCTTCGGCCCCTAGCTGCAAATTCTCTTGCTTCTTTTACTGTACCTCCGTTCATGTTCAATTTGACTTTCCACCCTCTCTAAAAATTGTTTCCTAGTACAACTGCGAGGTTTTCCTTCTGTTACACCTTTCAAACCACCTTACTAACTCTGTTTCTTTTTCAGCGCTGAATGGCCTCGTATGTCCCAGTGCTTGGCATTTAGCCTAAATTCTACTATCTTATTTATATGGCATTTAATGCGGCATTTCAGGCCTTGTCCACACGATCGGTTATCGCCCGGATGCGTTGGTCCTTCAGCCGGCTCCATCCCCCTTGGCATAACTGTTATGTCCACACTTGCTGCTTCTAGGTGAACTGAATTGTTGTCTTGTTGGGCAGTAGTAAATGAGTGGTAGCCAGGCCCATGTGCGATATATAGCCTATATAAAAAAAAAAGCCGCGTGCTTGGTATTAATCGTTGACGTGTAAAACATCATGAACGGAGCACATAAAATTTTAGCCTACGTGAACAATGTTCTATAAAATAAGTATTTGGGAACCCTTGTGAATAAATTCTATATATATATATATATATATATATATATATATATATATATATATATATATATATATATATATATATATACTGTATATATATATATATACTATATATATATATATATATATATATATATATATATATATATATATATATATATATATATATATATATATAAATATATGTGTGTGTGTGTGTGTGTGTGTATGAATGTCCTTTACAGCATTAACAGGCACACATAACACATGTATGTTTGTGTACTGTATATACAAGTGAATATATGTACATATATGCATCCATACATATATATATATATATATATATATATATATATATATATATATATATATATATATATATATATATATATATAGAAATCATCAACACACAATCACGTGTGGAACAGAAATAAATTTCTGACTCACGTCAGGATCAACCAGGTCTCTCAGGTGGAAAGCAAAGGGCGTTATCCACTGGGCCATACAAGTCTAAAAAAGTTGGAACCTGAGAGCAACTGCACCCAAGGAATTACCTGGGCAAGCTAACTGCTTGCATACCAGTGAGTTTTCCCCAACTTCCCGACTCAGCAATGACCCAATAGACAACATTTCATTGAATTATCCCTTCTGAGTGAATAAGATAGAAATCATCAACACACAATCACGTGTGGAACAGAAATAAATTTCTGACTCATGTCGGGATCGAACCCAGGTCTCTCAGGTGGAAAGCAAGGGCGTTATCCACTGGGCCATACAAGTCTAAAAGAAGTTGGAACCTGAGAGCAACTGCACCCAAGGAATTACCTGGGCAAGCTAACTGCTTGCATACCAGCAGAGTTTTCCCCAACTTCCCGACTCAGCAATGACCCAATAGACAACATTTCATTCAATTATCCCTTCTGAGTGAATAAGATAGAAATCATCAACACACAATCACGTGTGGAACAGAAATAAATTTCTGACTCATGTCGGGATCGAACCCAGGTCTCTCAGGTGGAAAGCAAGGGCGTTATCCACTGGGCCATTTATTTCTGGTGATAGAAATTAATTTCTCGCTATACTGTGGTTCGGATTCCACAATAAGCTGTAGGTCCCGTTGCTAAGTAACCAATTGGTTCTTAGCCACGTAAATAAGTCTAATCCTTCGGGCCAGCCCTAGGAGAGCTGTTAATCAGCTCAGTGGTCTGTCCATAAAACTAAGGTATCTTACTTGCTTTACAAGTCTAAAAAGTTGGAACCTGAGAGCAACTGCACCCAAGAATTACCTGTGCAAGCTAACTGCTTGCATACCAGCAGTTTTCCCCAACTTCCCGACTCAGCAATGACCCAATAGACAACATTTCATTCGAATTATCCCTTCTGGTGAATAAGATAGAAATCATCAACACACAATCACGTGTGGAACAGAAATAAATTTCTGACTCACGTCGGGGATCGAGGCAGGTCTCTCAGGTGGAAAGCAAGGGCGTTATACACTGGGCCATACAAGTCTAAAAAGAAGTTGGAACCTGAGAGCAACTGCAAATTCAAGGAATTACATGGGCAAGCTAACTGCTTGCATACCAGCGAAGTCGGGAAGTTGGGGAAAACTGGCTGGTATGCAAGCAGTTAATGCTGTTTCATTAGATGCATGGTTTCGATGGCCCAACTCTTAAATGAAACTAACATGGCCAGTGGATAACGCTGCTTCCACCTGAGAGACCTGGGTTCGATCCCGACGTGAGTCAGAAATTTATTTCTGTTCCACACGTGATTGTGTGTTGATGATTTCATCTTATTCACTCAGAAGGATAATTCGAATGAAAATGTTGTCTATTGGGTTTGCTGAGTCGGGAAGTTGGGAGAAAACTTGGGCTGGTATGCAAGCAGTTAGCTTGCCCAGGTAATTCCTTGGGGCAGTTGCTCTCGGTTCCAACTTAATCTTTAGACTTGTATGGCACAGTGGATAACGCCCTTGCTTTCCACCTGAGAGACCTGGGTTCGATCCCCGACGTGAGTCAGAAATTTATTTCTGTTCCACACGTGATTGTGTGTTGATGATTTCTATCTTATTCACTCAGAAGGGATAATTCGAATGAAATGTTGTCTATTGGGTCATTGCTGAGTCGGGGAAGTTGGGAAAACTCGTTGGTATGCAAGCAGTTAGCTTGCCCAGGTAATTCCTTGGGTGCAGTTGCTCTCAGGTTCCAACTTCTTTTAGACTTGTATGGCCCAGTGGATAACGCCCTTGCTTTCCACCTGAGAGACCTGGGTTCGATCCCGACATGAGTCAGAAATTTATTTCTGTTCCACACGTGATTGTGTGTTGATGATTTCTATCTTATTCACTCAGAAGGGATAATTCGAATGAAATGTTGTCTATTGGGTCATTGCTGAGTCAGGAAGTTGGGAAAACTCGCTGGTATGCAAGCAGTTAGCTTGTCCAGGTAATTCCTTGGGGACAGTTGCTCTCAGGTTCCAACTCTCTTTTAGACTTGTATGGCCCAGTGGATAATGCCCTTGCTTTCCACCTGAGAGACCTGGGTTCGATCCCGACGTGAGTCAGAAATTCATTTCTGTTCCACACGTGATTGTACATTGTTGATGATTTCTATCTTATTCACTCAGAAGGGATAATTCGAATGAAATGTTGTCTATTGGGTCATTGCTGAGTCGGGAAGTTGGGAAAACTCGCTGGTATGCAAGCAGTTAGCTTGCCCAGGTAATTCCACAGGTGCAGTTGCTCTCAGGTTCCAACTTCTTTTAGACTTGTATGGCTCAGTTGATAACGCCCTTGCTTTCCACCTGAGAGACCTGGGTTCGATCCCGACATGAGTCAGAAATTTATTTCTGTTCCCACGTGATTGTGTGTTGATGATTTCTATCTTATTCACTCAGAAGGGATAATTCGAATGAAATGTTGTCTATTGGGTCATTGCTGAGTTGGGAAGTTGGGGAAAACTCGCTGGTATGCAAGCAGTTAGCTTGCCCAGGTAATTCCTTGGGTGCAGTTGCTCTCAGGTTCCAACTTCTTTTAGACTTGTATGGCCCAGTGGATAACGCCTTGCTTTCCACCTGAGAGACCTGGGTTCGGTGACGTGAGTCAAATATATATATATATATATATATATATATATATATATATATATATATATATATATATATATATATATATATATATATATATATATATGTAAGCAAGGATGGTTGAGGACCATCTGGTCACGGGGAGTAATGACAGTTTTGACCAACTCAGTAGTTTTGCCCAAGCTGAATTAGATACAATATACTGTATATCCTATAGGTAATGTTATATATGCAAACCAATTTTTTTATGGTTATTTTTTATTTTTATACAGCAACAATATTTTTCCCCGACATTATTTTATAATGTATAAAAAGTAAAGATTATATTTTATTAATCTGAAAAAAAGTGGCAGGCTGGAAGGGGAAGAGTTAATTTCAGTGTGATGAATAAATAATATGATGCTTCATTAGAAGGAACATTTTCTACACAATTTTCATAATTAGAGTGAGGTTTGTTTTTACGTGTTTTTCTCGTAGTTTTCATTGCTTTCCATTCATCAGTCTTATATATATATATATATATATATATATATATATATATATATATATATATATATATATATATATATATATATATATATATATATATATATATATATATATTTTTTTTTTTTTTTTTTTTTTTTTTAATATTTACGCTGTTCGCCCTCGAACATTTAGGGATAGTAATATCAGCCTGATCAAGACAGGAAATTGCTTTGTCCCACGCTGGGAGCAGCTCAGTTCAAACTAACGTCCGTTGAAAAAGATAAGTAGCATTTAGCCATTTTTTCCCCTATAGGAAAATTCCCATATCAGCCTTAAAAATAGGTGGTCCTAAGGTCCCTTTTTCCTTTCTACTTGTCTTTGGGCGAATGTTTTTAACAAGAACTACGGACGCCTGGGGTGACTGTTTTGACCCAGCACTGGTCAGACAGAGAGAGAGAAACTAGCCGCCGTCTCGAGCAGAGGCGTCTGGAAGGTGGCCTGTCCCGCCTTTGTCTATTATTTTATTAGTGAATGGTGGAGCAAGAAACACTATACAACTTCATTACGTCCGTTGTAATGCGCGCCAACGCTTCGTCCTTAAGGTAGAGTCTGTGTGCTGTTCGAAACTTCGTCCATTCTTTTAACATCTTTTTCTGTATTTCAAAACTTTCTTTGTTTCATTCTCCGGCCACCATTGAAGGTAATCGCTTGTACGAAGTCTAGATTAAGTCAAATTATTATATTGTTAGCTTCATCCCCTTTACTCCAGTAAAAAATACTAGGATATAGGCTAAGCAAATCATTTTAAATCTCGATGCTTTGTGTATGTCTCGGTTTCTGGTTGGAAGAACGTTGCGTCATCTTAACGAGTAGAGATTCTTTGTTCGCGTCCGCAGTTGGAGGACGGTTTTTTTTATAAAGTCTTTATTCCTTGCATATTCTTTGTTAAGGTTAATAACCCTTAACTGGCGACCTTTGGCTAATTAACGACTGTCTTTGAGGTTAACTTTTGGCTTCAAGTGGCAGGTTACGTGCATTCTTGTTTTGCAGGGCCGTGAAAATTACGTAAATTGAGCAATAAATGATCAACCAAGACCCTGCACGTAACATTGGCGACCTTGCGTAGAATCTAAAGTAAATTTTAGAGAAAGAATCTGGAGAAAAGGAAATTAAATTACATTAATTCCAAAAAATAAAAGTCAGATATCGAACTCCATTTCATTCTTCCAAACAAGGAACCAGGCATAATAATAAGCAGTAAAGAGAATAGTTATAATAACAGGTAGTGAGAATTAGCCGTAGGTAGGAAGGGTGCGACTCGAGAGCAGAGCGAATCACAATTTGTGTCGTTACTAAGGCCGAAAAAAGCGGAGCCCGTTTCATGTACACAAAGTAATTTAGAAATCGCGTCGGCAATTCCGATCGTTATTGTTTGCATATAGCGGGAATCATTCAAAAACCGTGTCAGTGAAGTAGCAAACGAACTGAAATAGTAATTTTATAGAGGGATGAATAAATTTGTTTTTATTTAGCATTTCCCAAGGTTTTGGGAGAGAGAGAGAGAGAGAGAGAGAGAGAGAGAGAGAGAGAGAGAGAGAGAGAGAGAGAGTGAGAGAGAGAGAGAGTGCTTCGGTTGTTGGAAGAGGGATGAGGTCGTTAGTTTGTTTTTTGGCGCTGTCTGTCTGTGGAATATATGTGAGGATTTTTCGGTTTTAGAGTGAGTCTTGAGTCAGAGCTAGTGCTGGTCTGTCGTTTGGTTTTGGACAGTTTTTTTTGTGCTGATGCAAAGTTGTTGTTTTCCCTTGTTAGTGTGCTGTTCTTGTTGCTGTATGTTCGTGAAAGTCGTGTGTTTTTCTGTTTTGGTTTGGTTTGTGTGGTTTTGTGTGCTGTGTTATGACCGTGGACGCCTTACTCCATCTTCCAGCAACCGAAGACCAGGGTGAGTGTTGTGTACTGTTTTTGTGTTTTGAAATTCCGCCACATTATATTTGGCGCCCAACGTGGGGCAGCTGGTATTGCAGCTGCAATTAAGATTGGTGGCTGGTAGCGTGACTGAAGAGAAGGATGGAAGAGGAACTGGTAAGGTTGAGAGAGGAGAATACGTGGTTGAGAGGTGAGAATGAGAGATTGAGGAGTCAGTTGGAGGAGGTGGGGAAATGCTAAGAAGTGCAAAAGAAGAAATGAAAGGGGAGATGAAAGAGTCAGAAGAGAATGGTAGACAGGATGGTAGAGAGGGTGGATAAAAAGTTGGAGGAATGATGAAAAGTGTGGAAGAAATGGTGAAAGGTATGTTCAAAGGGTGTTTTTGGAGAAGGGGCTGTTGGAGGTAGGTCCTCTGGAACGTGTGAAGGGCAAGAGAGAAAGAAAAGGAGGAAGAAGTGAATGGAAGCGTGAGTGATGAAAGTGATGTGGAAATAGAAAGTAAGAAACGAGAGAATGAAAGGCAGGGTAAGGAAAAGGGAATGAAAAGCGAGGAAGGAATGGAAGGAAAGTAAGGATAAGTCAGGGGAAGAAAAAGGGAAGAAGGGAAAGGGAAGGAAACTGGTAAGAAGGGTAAGGAAGTGGGAAAGGCAGGAAAGAAGGGAGAGGGTGAAGGCAGTAGTGATAGTGAGGTGGATGGAGGTGAGTGGATAAAAGTGGATAAAAGGAGGGGAAAGAAGAGTGAAATGAGTAAGATGAATGTAAGTGGGAAGTGGACTCTTTGTATTCGGAAGAGGGTATGAAAGGACAGAGTGAAAGTAGAAAGGAGTGAAAGTGAGAGTGAAAGTGAGAAAGAAGTGAGAAAGGCTATGTATGTGAGGAGGTACCCCGGTGTGAAAGGTATAATGAGTATGGAAGTAGGGATGTGCATGATTTCTTTAGGGAGTATGAAAGGTTTTGTCAGGATAAGTATGGGGAAAGTAAGAGAGTGTGGGCACGAGAATTAGGAGAATATTTGACTGGGTTTTTACTTGATATGTATAGGGTTATTATGAGTGTGGGGATGTTGAGTATGACAAGGTGAAAGCTAGACTAATTGAGCAAGCGAGGCGTATGAAAGCGAGTGTTAAGTATAAGAGGAAGAATGAATTTGATGAGGCAAGAATGAAAGCTGGGGAAACCTTGTCATTGTATGCTTGTAGGCTGGAGACGTTGGCAAGGAAGAAGTTTGGGGATGATGGGATAGATGAATGTAAGGAGTTAGTACGGAAGTTGTTAGGGACAGTGCCAGATGGAGTTAGAGAATTTGTGAACTTGAAGCGGAAGGAGAAGAAAAGATGGACGAATGAAAGGTTGACTTGGAGAGAAATTTTGGAAATTGTAGAAGATTATGAGCTTGACAGGGTTATAAAAGAGAGCAGAAGTGTAAGTGTAAGGGCTGGGGTAGATGAGAGAGTGCCAGAGTTTGGAAGCTTTAGGGATGCAGTGTTGAGGGGCCCAATGAGAATGGCCGATAGTGTAATAGATAGGAGTGTAAGAGCAAGTAATGTGGAGGTGCCAGTGAGGATGAATGGTGGGTTTGTAAGGGAACAACAGGTTGGACAGGTTAGGGATAGTAGTGTACAAAGGGAAGGTCGATGAGTGGAAGTCGAGCGAAGTGTTTTAGGTGTGGAAAGGAAGGACATACAAAGAATGAGTGTAGGTGGGCTTTGGGAGCGTGTTTGGTGTGGGCAACCGGGACATTTGGTAAGGGAGTGTACGAAAGATAGGGGTTAAATGCTACAGGTGCGGACAGGTGGGTCATATTGCTAATGGTTGTAGGGGTACCCGAGTGAATGTAATATGTGGCAACTGTGGTAAGAATGGGCATTATGCGAGAATGTGTTCAGAACCGAGAGCGAAGTGTGACGGATGTGGAATGGAAGGGCATGTATCAAGTGTATGTAGACGAAAGAGGGTGACTGTGACAGCGAATTCGGGAAACTGAGTGTGAAGGGGTTCAAATGGGTGGATCCTCCAGGATGCAAGCGGTGTGTGTGATGCATGTGCGTGAGGGGTTGTTGCATGAGGGGGCTTTGCTGGAAAGACTGACGAGTGCATGAAGCAATTTGTTTTGATAGAGTATGGCAGAAAACGTAAGAAAGGGAAGAACGTAAGTGAACGGAAAGATCGTAAGTTGTGTGATAGGGGTGTGAGTGCCAAAATGAAAATGAGTGATAAAGCGTGTAATACGGATGAATGGGATGGTATGAATAGAACGTATAGCATATGCGGGTTTGATATAACTGAGTTGACTGAACGTGTAGGGGTAAGTGAACGGTTGGAGGTGAGCGAAAGTGTAAGAGTAAGAGAGCGTAGCAATGATAGACGAGTGATTGAAAGCATGAATGAATCGTTGCAAGAATTGGAAAGGTCAATGAGCGAATAGGATGGGTTAGTTGAAGAATTTGGGGAGGTATTCGGGAACGAGTTAGAGGGTATAGATGAGATTGTGGATGAAATTGAGAGTGGGAATAGTGAAGAGGATAGCGTGAATCTGAGAGAGAATGGAGGAGAAGATGTGAATTTGAATGTTGCTAGAAGAGAGAATGATTCTGAGAGAATGATTGCGTGCCAAATATTCTTTGAGCGCGATCTAGAGGACCTGCTAGTGAGCATCCGTGGGTGTTGTGTAAGGCGATTTGAAAAGAGGTGTGAAAGGTGTTGGTTGGGAAATGCTAAAAGGGGGGGAGAAATATAGAGGATGAATAAATTTGTTTTTATTTAGCATTTCCCAACGTTTTGAGAGAGAGAGAGAGAGAGAGAGAGAGAGAGAGAGAGAGAGAGAGAGAGAGAAATTAAGAGACATGTAATTGTCGTCAGTGAGTGCTTCGGTTGTTGGAAGAGGGATGAGGTCGTTAGTTTGTTTACGGCGCTGTCTGTCTGTGGAATATATGTGAGGATTTTTCGGTTTTAGAGTGAGTCTTGAGTCAGAGCTAGTGCTGGTCTGTCGTTTGGTTTTGGACAGTTTTTGTGTGCTGATGCAAAGTTGTTGTTTTCCCTTGTTAGTGTGCTGTTCTTGTTGCTATATGTTCGTGAGTCGTGTGTTTTTCTGTTTTGGTTTGGTTTGTGTGGTTTTGTGTGCTGTGTTGGCGACCGTGGACGCCTTACTCCATCTTCCAGCAACCGAGGACCAGGGTGAGTGTTGTGTACTGTTTTTTTGTGTTTTGAAATTCCGCCACAATTTTACAATAAAATGTACCGTGCAGCAACATAAATTTACGTAGGCAGGCCAGCATTGCTTCTTCATTCTTTGTTTAATGTCCGGGTGAGAGTACGATAACAAAAGACACAAAGTTGTTTGGTAATTTAGTTTCCCATCCGTAACGTAAAACACTATGCATGATTGGTATATTTAAAGTAAAATCTGGATACCTGCATTTGTTTCGTTCGTTGTTTTTGAATTTGGTGCTAAAAGGAAATACCTGCCATTTTGGATTCCTCCGCCGTGTTCGCGCGGGTATTCTGAATTGCTTGAACTGTTTGTGAGAGGACCGGCCATTTTGGTGTTCCTTCGCGCCACGAGGTTGTTTTTGAAATTTAGGCCTAACGGGATTTTCCGCCATCTTAAGACCTTGTTATTGTCATTCTCTGTTGTGACCACTCTGCTCCCAGCCCTTTTGGAACTACTTTCTCGGCGTAGTAGAAGTTATACCTCGCAATATCTTAGCTAGACAGACTTCGGTAGACAAAAAACCAAAAGATAATTTAGGCAGGGAAAGATAGGCCTTAGTTAGGAGTAATACCATAACAAGTTCCTATACAAATACCTGCTATAAAAATCATATAAAGAGAATTTAAAATTTTACGATAAACTTTTGTGACGTCGGCTCCCAGGAAAATTAAGATAATAAAGCAATCCCTAAGGAAGCCAAGACGACGTCTATATCATTTTATTAAGATCCATGCCATTGTGCATTTATAAAATCTTTGCTTATAATGTTCTCAACCAGCAAGAAATTGGCTGAGTGAAAATCTCTCTCTCTCTCTCTCTCTCTCTCTCTCTCTCTCTCTCTCTCTCTCTCTCTCTCTCTCTCTCTCTCCATTCAAGTAAGCGTCATAACCTAATCGAGTGTATGTGACCCTCTTCAAAGAAAGAAGGGCCGACACCGAGACAATTAATTTAATTAAACAAAATAAAAGAAACACCTCTGTCCCACATAGATGAGGACAAGTTAAGAGTAATTACAATACAGTGATAAACTGTCGGTCGAGTGAGGCCTGCTATCCAGACCGAAGCAAACAGTAGTTTTTCACCCTCTGAAAGAAGAAGGGGTTAGCACTGGGTACTGGGACCAGCCACTCATGAGGACCTTTAGAAAAAAAAAAAAAAAAAAAAAAAAATTCACTTTATTCCACAGTGCCAATAATTTGCTGCACTGTCATCACTTGAATAGCTTACTTCTCTCTCTCTCTCTCTCTTTTACCTTCCCTTTCTCTCTCATTCAATTGTTACGCTCTGCAGGGGGTGTAGAGTGCCTTTCCTCCGGTATAGCCTAGTTGGACTCCAGTAGAGGGTCCCTAAGAACACATTGGCACCATAAATGCCCCAAGCAAGCATCCAGAAAAATAAATAAAACAAAAACAAACGGGAACACAGAAGAGAAAGTTCTTCTGGAACCTAACCTGCACCAGTGCCTAGGGATACTGAGTGCCACCAGTGTGACCTGTACACGGCACACCAAACTACAGTGCCACCTTTTGAAAGGGTGTCACATCCCTGAAGAGACACTTCCTTGCTGCCCAAGTACGCCCAGTCGACCCAGTTAGACGCCCTTCCCCACCAGAACCATGGCAGCAGAGCATTATAAAACCTTCCTGGGGCTGGGGACGGCGGCAGGTCTCACCGGCTCGGAACTTACTACCTGGGTCAAGGAGCAAGTGGACGACTTGGCCAAGCGGGAGAAGGAAGAAAGACTCGAGCAGAGGAAGTATGAAGCCGAGCAGAGGAAGTATGAAGAAGAACAGAGGACATATGAAGAGGAAAGAGAAGAAAGAAGAAGACAGCATGAGTTAGCCTGCAAGGAAACTGAGTTAGCCCTAAAGGAGAAGGAGCTCGAGCTTGAGAGAGCGAAAATGGAGAATGCCGAAGCTATGGCTAGCCATCAAGCCTCCAGTCCTACACCTGCTGCATCAAACGCTCCAATTTCGAGCATCAATTCCCTAGACCCCAAGTGGACTGAGGACGAGCCGGAAGCATGGCTGGAGGAGATCGAGGCTCTTTTCGATAACTACAGCACCACGGAGACGGAGAGAGCCTTAATACTAGCCAAGCATATGGAGGGAAAAGCCAAGGCAGCGCTTCGCTCACTGGAGAAGAGCCAGAGAGGCAACATGGCAGAAGTTCGTAGAGTCATTACAAAGGCCTACGAGATAACCCCAGAAAAATGGAGACAACGGTTCCGAGGTCTTGCCAAGGAAGTCGGCTGGTCTTGGACGGAATGGGCATGTCACAAAACCCAGTCCGGTACTCGCTGGTTCGACTCCTTGGCCTGCACGACGTTTGAGAATCTCTTCAATCAGACCATGCTAGAAGACCTTTTCCAATGTGTGCCTGGGCCCCTTGCTGTATATCTTAACGATAAACAGCCCTCCACACTTATGGAAGCTTGTCGCATGGCTGATTCGTGGGAAACCTTCAATCAGTCGCATAGCACCTCTCAGAAGCGAATCGTTCCCCAGGCCTACCTCTCGAACTCCACTCGCCCGAAGAATGGACTGCCTAGCAAGACCCTGTGCAACTATTGCAAGAAGGGGGGCCACGCTGAAGCTGAGTGTCGATACAAACTCAGCCCTAATAAGCAGCCTAACCCTACCAGCCAGAACTCTGCTCCCGATTCATCCGCTCAGCCCTCTCCTCCAACAGTTACTGCAGGCCACCGAGCCCATCCAAAAGGCCTGTGCAAACCCTGTGGGGCTGCTAGCCACTACAATGCTGGATCTCGGCCTGTCCACATCATGTCCCCACCACCAAATTTGTCAACCTAATCAGCACTTCATTTTCTGCTGCTGGTCCGCACCGGATCCTTTACCCCGAGAGACTGGGAACCCAGTTCATCTCGGTGGCCCCTCTTCAGAGCACTAGCCTGCCAGTGACCCTTCCGGTCACAGTAGACACTGCGGCAGACATTAGCCTGATCACTAGGGCCCAAGTGCCAGCCGGTGCCATGGTTGATGAAGAAACCCGGTGGGAAATGAAGTGGATAGAGGGCCACACCATTACCGTTCCTACTGTCCAACTCCAGGTTATGACACCTTGGGGCACGATACCCCAATGCCTCGGCGTGGTAGGTGGAATTTGGCCCGGAGTGGCCTTCTTGTTGGGTCGGGATCTTCTCTGCGGAAGCCCGTTACCAACGCCACTTCGCAGCCACGTTACCTCCTCCACAGAGGCCACATGTAAAACTCTCCAAAGATCAAACCCCCACCGTCCGCCCACCAAAGTGGTCCGCGGAAGGGGCATAAACCAAATTATTTCAGGCCTAGCCCTCTCCAATCGCGAAGGGCTGGCCCACCAAGAGGTCCTCCCTCTCCCGAAGAGAGATTCAGGAGGAGCAGTACCGCTGCAGGACGTGCAAGCGGGCAGACCACTCCACAAATTGGGAGGGCTGCCCAAGCCAAGCAACGCCCAGCGGACGCCCCGAACAAAACTCTAGGAGAGGCTACGATCTCCTGCTGGGGCAGGAATCTCTGCCGCAGCCAAACACAAGTCGTCCGCGAGGTGTTGCACCTCCGGACCCCTCGTCAGGCATGCCTGACCCTCAACTGCTGCCAGTGCCACTTGCGAGCACTGAGCAGTGCCAGACTCCGTCCGTCCCGGACGTTGAGCTACCAATGGAAAAAGCCCCTATGCGGGTCTAAATCATGAGGCGAATCCTCCTCCGGGAGATTTAGGATTCCCCATGCAGTTGATCATCACGACTGGAGAGCCTCCAGCACCCGAAACTTCTTCTTTGCAAATTTGACTCCAGGATGAACCCTGGAGGATCGAAATGGTACCCCTTCAGTGGAAGACCAGGAACTGGCATCCTCGGACGCAGAAGTCGAGATCGCTCTCGCTCCGGTTGTCGCAGCAGGCGGAGTAGGAGTCCTCCCGCAGCTTTGCAGTTGCCCCTGACTTCGCGCCCGCTAGCCCTTCTGGTCTGTCCCTGGAGTCGGTGCTCTCATCACCTCCTAGGCAGCTACTGATAGGCCTTGGAGGAACCCGAAGAAGAAGAAGAAGGGGCGGAAGAGAGCCCAGTAGTTGCCGAGCTATAAGCTCATCCTGGCACTAGTGCCCTCTCGGCACAGTGCCCTAACATCTAAGAGTGATCCTGGCCCCTTGCCCAGAGGAGGTAGCCAGTGTGATCTCTTCCTTTCATTGTGCATAGCCTAGGCCGCCTTTAAGTACGGTACATCAATTTAGTAACCTTGTTCCTTCCACTTACCACCGAGCCGCAGTAATCACGTAAGTAGCCTAACTAATTTCAATAATCTTAACTATTATGAACCGAGCCACAATGCTCTTGACACGCATGGCCTAAGACCTCAGTGAGGCACCCATTTATCATATGAGGCAACCCTCATGAATTAACTAGTAATTATTAATTGTATTAAACATAAACCAAGTTGTGATTTAGTTAGAACATTAACTCTTATGTTGGTGCTACGGTCGGGTTAGGATAGGTTAGGCTAGGGAATATCATAGAATGTACCACTAGGCTAGGTCTAAAACACATCATGATTGAAGGAGGTAGCCTATAATAACCGTAAGCACCTTCTAGTACTATTAGAATTAGGTAAAGTAGTGATTATAGCTCGTGTCCTATCTAGGGTTAGGTAGTTCTGTAGCTAGGTAGGCTAACCAGGACTAATCTGCTCAGGGAAGGAGAGTAACCTACGAGGAGGCGAACAGCTTGCTTAGTATAGACCTTCACGCCCGAAAAGGAGTGAAGGCCCTCTTAAAGGGGGGAGCTTTTATAAATATTTACGCTGTTCGCCCTCGAACATTTAGGGATAGTAATATCAGCCTGATCAAGACAGGGAAATTGCTTTGTCCCACGCTGGGAGCAGCTCAGTTCAAACTAACGTCCATTGAAAAAAGATAAGTAGCATTTAGCCATTTTTTCCCATAGGAAAATTCCCATATCAGCCTTAAAAATAGGTGGTCCTAAGGTCCCTTTTCCTTTCTACCTGTCTTTGGGCGAATGTTTTTAACAAGAACTACGGACGCCTGGGGTGACTGTTTTGACCCAGCACTGGTCAGAGAGAGAGAGAAACTAGTGACGCCGTCTCGAGCAGACGCGTCTTTGTGGCCCTGTCCCGCTTTGTCTATTATTTTATTAGTGAATGGTGGAGCAAGAAACACTACACAACTTCATCACGTCCGTTGTAATGCGCGCCAACGCTTCGTCCTTAAGGTAGAGTCTGTGTGCTGTTCGAAACTTCGTCCATTCTTTTAACATCTTTTTCTGTATTTCAAAACTTTCTTTGTTTCATTCTCCGGCCACCATTTAAGGTAATCGCTTGTACGAAGTCTAGATTAAGCCAAATTATTATATTGTTAGCTTCATCCCCTTTACTCCAGTAAAAAATATTAGGATATAGGCTAAGCAAATCATTTTAAGTCTCGATGCTTTGTGTATGTCTCGGTTTCTGGTTGGAAGAACGTTGCGTCATCTTAACGAGTAGAGATTCTTTGTTCGCGTTTGCAGTTGGAGGACGGTTTTTTTATAAAGTCTTTATTCCTTGCATATTCTTTGTTAAGGTTAATAACCCTTAACTGGCGACCTTTGGCTAATTAACGACTGTCTTTGAGGTTAACTTTTGGCTTCAAGTGGCAGGTTACGTGCATTCTTGTTTTGCAGGGCCGTGAAAATTACGCAAATTGAGCAATAAATGATCAACCAAGACCCTGCATGTAATATAATATATATATATATATATATATATATATATATATATATATATATATATATATATATATATATATATATATATATATATATATATATATATAGCTTTCCATTCATCAGTATATATATATATATATATATATATATTATATATATATATATATATATATATATATATATATATATATATATATATATATATATATATACATATACATACACACACACACACACACACACACACACACACATATATATATATATATATATATATATATATATATATATATATATATATATATATATATATATATATATATATAATACATACATATACAGGTGTGTATTTAAACAACAAATACTATCCATTTGAGGGGGATAACAGCCCCCTCACAAGTAAACCATCCCTGTACGCAAGTGTGTATAGCCTATACACTCATTGCATATTGTTCCTGTAACTGACAGCATCGTCGCTCCGTGTCAGGCTTCCCAACACGGGGCACTACCGGTGAGTTTGCTCAACTACCAGTGTTGGGGTTCGCTGGTTTGTCCACTTTTTCCCCTGATGCCACAAGAGACAGATATGGAGGTTAGGGGATACAAAGGAAGGGGCAGAGCGTAGGAACAGGAATAATAATAAGAACGGAGGCCGATTTTTTCTTGGGGTTCCTCTAATCTTGATATCCTTTAATAGCAACGTATTTTGCTTCACATGTCTCTCCAAGAACTACCTTACAATTTACTACAATGCTTTTGTCTTCCCTCCCACCCATAAGGTTTGCTCTCTATTCCACTATTCTCATATGTTATTAAATGGTGATCTGCTTTCCAAAACCAGATGTTCATACAGGCAATGCAAAACTCTGTGCCATTTCTAGAACATTCTCCATCTTCATTCCTTACTCCAAGTCCCTGGTCTCCACTTCTACTCTTGCTAACTCTACCACCCACTTCTGCACCTGTGACTATTTCCTTTCCCTCCTTTACCATCCTAAATGCGATTCCCAGTACCTCCCTAAATATTCCCTTCTCTTGCTTCTGACAACTCATCTCTAGTTAGTATGCTTCCCTCACTTCAGAAATGCCTTCCTTCCCGGACTAGTAATACCACTCAAAAAAACCTGTTACTAACTCTTTTTATTTATTTCCACCTCTTTTGCTTTCTCCTCACTAATGATTCGAACCCCTACCTCGGTTTTTCCATCTGGGAACTGCAATGATATAACTTAATCCTTTTACATACCGCCACGGCTCCCTTGCATTTTACATGGGCGCAAATATTATATGGATCATACTTGAAATGAAATGACGCGTAAATAATCCGCGTATAAGGCAGGCATCTCACGGGACTGAATCACAAAAACTGTTCAGTGTGGATGCAGGGTGGTGGGCGTAACGAAATAAATAGCATGGAAAATTTTAATTATCCCGTTGGAGCTTAGATGCAAATTGGTTTTTCTTTTCTTTTTTTTTTAATACAAATTTTGCGCAAAATTTGATCTCTAAAGCTGCTAAGTTGAAATCATGTATTTTCTTATAGAATTAATGATCCCATTATTCCATTATATTTTACCATATATATATATACATACATATATATATATATATATATATATATATATATATATATATATATATATATATATATACAGACAACATTTATTCGAAATTTATCAAGAACGACACCAGTGTTTATGTCAAAACATCTGATATATCCAAATTATTAAGCTGCTTGACGGAACAGACTTTTGGTAGAAAATTTAACGAAGAACACTTAATTTACAAGGGTCATGCACACACACACACACACACACACACACACACACACACACATATATATATATATATATATATATATATATATATATATATATATATATATATATATATATATATATATATATGTGTGTGTGTGTGTGTGTGTGTGTGTGTGTATGTAATAAGAAACCTCCTAGAATACTTCATATTGGTAAAAGCATTCTTTATATTCTATGATAATGAAGAATCCAACAACATCCTGTGCAGGTGTATACGGCTACATCACTTTCATTTTGTGCTTCACTTTTCAGTCTACCTTCATGAACATCGTATCTCTCAAGAACCAAATTCAAATTCTCTCCTTCAGGAACCCTTTCTGAGTATCTGCTTTTATTAACACTCACAAAATCCCAACATTTGCCCAGGAGAGTGCTGCAATGCCTCTGTGAGGCTGTTATTGCCACTTCTTACAACCTTTCCTACTGATTGCGAAGTCTAGACACGTCCTATACGTGAGGACTACAATCCGCTTTCCCCTCGTGAGGGTCATGGCTCACGGCTTATCCCTTTATTTGATGCCGCCTTCTATCTTAACTGCGATTTTCTTTTTAAAGTTCTTACAAAATAAACATAGGCACATTTTCAGATAAATTCTCGGACCGTTTCCTCCTTTTGCATGAATTCAAGTGGTCATAGAGAGAGAGAGAGAGAGAGAGAGAGAGAGAGAGAGAGAGAGAGAGACTGACACATTTATAAATAACATAAACAGCCTATATGTTAAGTATATTTTTCACAATACAAAAATGTTTATCAAGTGGGAAAGGCTGAACTTGAGATGAAAAACGAATGCACATTCACACAGGCGCAGTTCATCCCAATAAACTGAGGAACAAGCGACAGCAATGCTCTATGGAAGACAGCTCTGTTGAGCGAATGCCTTTTGCGAGTGAAAACAGGTGTCCGGTAGACTGTACAGCATATCAAGAGGGGGTCGAGTAACGCACGCACAAATAGTAACTATGAGCCAGATACTGCTTTCAGAGGGCGATAGTGTTTTAAGAACAGTAATTATACGTTGCTCAAACTCTGGTCGGATTTCATAGCTCATTTCACTCTGCCCTATTTCTCTCTCCAGTTTTGTGCCAACTGGAAATCTGTTTATGTTTATAATTTTGCCTACAATACATTCACTAGTTTTATTTCCTTTCATTAGTTAGGAGGCGGCGTCTTAATTTTTTTTTTTTTTTTTTTTTTTTTTGCTTCATACAACATAAAATTAGGATGTTAGGTAGAACAATGGTTATGAACATATAATTTAATTAATTCAAATTATTATACAAAGGAGTAGTTAAATCATTCTCTTTCTATTTCATCTTTCAAGAATCTGCTATTCCAACTGACTCTTAGCGAATACATTAAATAGATAAGAAAATTATTTCGCTGTACCATTGCATAATTACTTACATCAATTATTTCGTATGCTCGTGATAATTTTTCTACCTAACTTCTTAATTTTATGTTTCATAAAACCATATATATATATATATATATATATATATATATATATATATATATATATATATATATATATATATTAGTATATGTAGTATATATATATGTATATATATATATATATATGTATATATATATATATATATATATATATATATATATATATATATACATATATATATATATATATATATATATATATATATATATATATATATATATATATATATATATATTACTTGTTTTTCTTAACTATTGAAGTGATATATCTGATCACTAGGCAGTTGTACAAATTATTAACCTTCGTGAGGATGGTGAAATGAATGCATAACCCAGAAGTGTTAGGGTGAGGGAGAGGAAGACCAGGATATTGTTGGATAGTTGGAGACAAAATAAGAACATCTTGAATATCCAGGAAGCGCGCGAGAAAGAGAGAGTGTAAGATAGAAGTGAGGTGCAATGTGCGTCGGGGGATGAGCAAGCTGCTGAAGAGCCTTTGTGTAAGTGCATGAAGAGTCTGGTAACGGGGCATTTCCTCTGATTCAGCAGTGAAGTATTAATGTCGCAGTGACGGTTATCATGTTTGGTCACTTGATCCACCATCATATAGCTGTTTGTTTCCTTTCTTTTGAGTGCCTTTCTTGCTCTCTCTCTCTCTCTCTCTCTCTCTCTCTCTCTCTCTCTCTCTCTCTCTCTCTGTATACTTTTCTTGAGTATAACTGTAATCCTTTCCTACACTCCCAAAAGATCTTATTACTCTTGGTTTCATTTGGTATTCGATAAAGAGCATGTCTCACGAACGGGCTACATCCCTAACGATCACTCTAACGACTGAAGCGAAAATGATACCAGGGGACACGACCCCCTCCTCACTTGCGTCGTTTCATAAAATTCAACTGAGGGGAGATCCCCCCCCCCCAAGGGAAGGGGAGGGGAGGGGAGGGGAGGAGGTCGCATTTCTCTTGGTTTCCCGCAAAATGTCACGCGGGCTGACAGGTGTCCCCTTTCCGAAGCTCTCTTTTCCTGTCTGGTTATTCCCCTCTGCTATATTTTCTCTCCTTCTCTATGCCACTGTTACTCTCTAGATTTGCCTCACTGGTGTATTATTGACATTCACTTTTCGTTTTCAAAAGATGGTATTTCTTTTGAATCATTTATGTTGTACGATGTTCAGAATCTCAGCTTTTTTTCAGTAACAGCAATGATGAGGTGTTCACGAAGCATTTGAGAATTTTCTTTTGTTTACTCTTCTTTCGTGCTCAGGAATTAACCCATATTATATACAAAACAATTTCTTAATTCTTCCCCTTTTCTTCTGCATCAGTATACCTGTTTGGTGAGTCACATTTACTTTTTCTAATTTTCATTACTCTTTATTAATGTTCTGTTTGGGTTATGATTCATAATGTTCCTGGTTCCTAGAGAGAGAGAGAGAGAGAGAGAGAGAGGAGAGAGAGAGAGAGAGAGAGAGAGAGAGAGAGAGATTAGGGGATAGAATGGTGCATGACATTGACATCAAAATCAGACGAAAACACTGACATTGAAAGTTGAGAAGTAATAAGCAATTATTTTAACAAGTTTAACATTAGCGTCCAGAGTCACGCAATCTCAAGCACAGAATAATTACTTATAATAATAAATGAATCCATCTGTCAGTCTACCCGCAATCTTCATTTCACTAACCTGCAATAATAATAATGATACTGATGAAAATTATTATTATTATTATTATTATTATTATTATTATTATTATTATTATTATTATTATTATTATTATCGCATCTTCATAAGAATTGAGACAACTTGACATCAGTTACCCACCGGAGCAGGTTTTCAAAAATCGGAACGAGTAAATGTGAAGAACACGGAGAGCGCAAAGAAGAGAAGTATGTGAATGGAGAGGAGACTAACAAATAAATACTGATAAATATGTCACCAGACACATAAAACACACACAGCACTTCAGGGATATTTCGAAAATTCCTTTATTGCTTTTCATCTCCCAACAAAAGCAGGAATTCTGGAACCCGCACATCAGTATCATAGAGAGAGAGAGAGAGAGAGAGAGAGAGTTGCCGAGAGTACGTGCTGTCAAAGCGGCTTTACATTGCGTGCTGGTTTCGTTTTTCACAAAAAGGTTGTTGGACTCTTCAATTGCTTTGGGGTCATTCTGCTTCTCTCTCGGCACCCTCTATTTTATACAACTTGCCAAATTAACAAAACCCGGAAGTTACCTTTTTTTTATTGATATCTACAGAGGAAGATTAAAAAGAACGTCGACAACATTTCAGAGAGATTTCACCTCCTGGACGCCGGTGGAAATATGCCACAGAAACTGTGCCAGTGCCTCCAAGCAAGCACAGTAACATGGCACGATTCTTTGAACTTAACTCACTTACCAGTAAATGGTTGTCTGTAAGTATGTTTTATTCCGGAAAATAATTTAAGCATTTCCACAACAACTGGAGGATGAAGGTAATAAATGTAACATGTAAAGCCCTGTCCACACTAGCGGGCACTGCCCGACGGCAAACACTGTTCCCATAACCCGTTCCACTAAACTGACCGACCGAGTATGGACCCAGAGCGATGCGATTGTCTGGTAACACTACTTCTGAAGCGGGAGAAAATATAAACAGCGCGAAGTGCCCGACGGGAATGCCCGCTAGTGTGGACAGGCCATTAGACTTCCTAAGTATCTTATGTCATTGAAATCAGTTAACAGTAAGAAGCAGACGAACAGCAGAAACAATAACAACAAAAACGTGTATGTGATGGCTTGCTTATTCATCCAAAACCACAATAAAACAATAAAAAACGCACCACAAATACAGTACTCCCTCCTTTTCATTCCATCGGGAATCACAAACAGGAAGCTCATTTTTCCACAAATAAGCCTAATTAAGTCCAATTGAGCCGGTTTCCCAAAAGTATAAATTTCTGACATAACTATTCCTGGACCCTGTCCTGGAAATTCTGGAACTGGTTGTGTTACATTCTACCTTCAAAGAGGCAAGAGAAATCTAATGAAAATTCCGACTTTAAGATTTCGCCTATTAGGCTAATTCCTTTTAAAAAGGCCTGGAACTTAATTTTCCTTTTGTTGGCTCTAATGTGGCCCTTTCAGACTCATCTTTTAGGTGCAGGAGGAACCTTGCTCGAAGTGGCTTCGAATTTTATTATATATTTATTATTTATTTATTGCAGAGAAATTTCATGTTAACATTTCCGTAGACAGATCTTTACATAACTAAGTTACTGATGAGTTCGCTTTTACAGTTTTACAATAATTATATATATATATATATATATATATATATATATATATATATATATATATATATATATATATATATAATTATGAATTTTTACCTCATCAGTTTCTCAATTCTTTGGAGGACTTGTTTGACGTGAATATGTAAGAGACAACCAATGTCTCATTAAAAGATGAGAAAAATCTCTGCATCTAAGAGCATGAATATTATGTTCATCCGCTCGTTTTCACAAATACTGAGAAACTTGCTCCCGAAATCGATCAGTACGTCCATCGTTCTTCGGTTGATCTAAACAGCGAAATATGTACCTGGTAGTTAGTCCGAGGTGGTTGGTCGTAGAGAAAAGGTTAACATGGAGGTCGACGCTTTCTGTAGCCACCCACTCCATGTGAAGTGTACAGAAATATTAATCAAAGGATTGACAAAAGAAAGTGGATCTAAACATGGTTTTATAATGGGGGAGAGAGAGAGAGAGAGAGAGAGAGAGAGAGAGAGAGAGAGAGAGAGATTGTTGACTTTAGCCGATGCTCATCACGTAGCCTACCTAAATTCCGGACTAGGCTAAGCAGCTTTGGTTGAGATCACGTCAGATTTCCCCGGAGTTATGTGCAGTTGGCCAGTTTTTGCTATTTTTTATTTTTTTACATACGTTTAATGGATTATTAGGCATATCTATCTATATCTATCTATCTGTTTACTTAGCTATCAATATATCTATGTAGTGATACTGATTACCAAAAACGCACTCATGGCTTATCATCTGATACAATACTAGGATTAAAACGCTGCTTTCAAAGTAGAAAAAATCCCTAAAGTCCAAAAATGACGCCTTTATTGTCACACAGTAACCCCGAAGGACTTGTCATCACTCGAGCTGAATGAAGTAGTGAACAGCAGCGTTACCACTCTCAAGGGGAAATGGATAAGGTATTGAGAAGATTTATATACCCAACCAAACATAAAAATTCCTTCTTGCTAGCAACACTGAACATGCTTACCAGAAGGATTTGGCAGAGAGAGAGAGAGAGAGAGAGAGAGAGAGAGAGAGAGAGAGAGAGAGAGAGAGAGAGAGAGAGCTGGAAGTCTTCCTTCGAGTTATCACTCAGAGTAAATTAAGAGTTAAAGTTTGAATTGCCATTAGTGTGAAAGAAATCTTAGAATGCTTGGCATAAGGCCGTCTCAAAATAACAATTTACTGTCTTCTAGTTGTGCTGCTCCTATCTTTACAATCTAGACCACTCGAAGATCAAAGTTAACCACGAAACTTTTCAGTTGACTAATGATGCCTCTTGTAATGAACAGCATTGACCAAAACAACATAGACAGTCTGGCCAATTTTCACCATAAGATGCCAGCAAAAAACCTTCTCTCGAATCCTCATTTAATCGGAGATGGCGAAAGTTCCGTAGAGAGGCAACGTTGCAATACATGTGATCACCGTCACTTCAGTTCATTGTTTTTGACCAGAAGTAGTGAGAGCGTAGTATATTAGAATTACAGTATGTAACGAAAGATGTACAATCATTCCGTAGTATTAATTTCACGAATCTGAGGTCACCATGATATTCCTCCGGGGAACCTTTTGTTTACCAAAACGTGCCGCATATTAGGTTCTAGGAAGGTTGGCAATAGAAAAAAACTGTTCAAAGATTTAGTAAATCACCCCTATAATAATCAGTTGTAGCATATGCATCAAACGGGTACTAAGAAGAGTTTACTTTGCACTGTGTGACTCTCCCCATCTTTTTTACAGAGGTTATATTATTATTTTCATTGCAGTCTTGACATTTTTTCTTCTGGTGGTACAAGATGTACACTTGAGTTCTTGTCTCATCCATGAAAGCGAAAATTTTGACGTGCTAGTGGCAAGTTGACGTTTGTCACATTATGATTTTGTATCGTTCTAAATTGTACAATAATGTAATGAAAGAGCTATGCAATATTTTTTTTATGAAATGCTATTTAATTAACAGGTAACAAATATGTCTGCATCGGCTATTGTTAACAATGTTTCGTAAGGCAGCATAAAGTAAATAAAAAAATGAACTTCAAAAAATTTTGTCCTCATATTAGTTTATCAATTGAAAGCATGTTGACTTTCTGCTTGCTTCTCCGTACCTTTCTTGAATGTCTTCAACAGCATGCTGAAAATATCCCCAAAATAAATTTGAGACCGTTCCCTGACTCGCCTCACCGAATAACTCTTCCATTATAGCCAGTCCCCAAGAGCAAGGGAAACATGATGCACCATCTTGTTATCTATTCATTACATGGCTGAGGAGGAACGGTGTGAGGGAGGAAGCTTTTGGAGTCCTTTACCCCAGCAGTCCTCTCCTCGCCAGCTTTAATGCAGCTTTAATGATGGCGGAGGGGTGACGTGATGGTTGGCACTGAGCATCTTCTCCCCAGACAATATCGAACTCCCCAGCATGAATGAAAGAGGGAATGAATTAATTGTGAGGGAAAATTTCCTTGTTCAGCGAATTTCTGACGATCTGGACGGGTATTTTATACAGTATATGATCTCATCCATGAGACCTTGCAGCATATGGCTTGGAAACTAGAATTAGTATTCATGGTTCACTGGTTCATTGCAAGTTTGCCTCGTAAGCTTAAGAGGACAGCCATCTGCCAAATATGATAAAACGTAAAATTTCATTCTTCTTCTTTTTTTTTTTTTTTACGTGCTTTTTCCCATTTTGTATGGGTAAGCACTAGCCTTCTTTTGAAGGACTTTTGATAGACCTGTAGTCTCGATCGGCTGCCCTGCCTGACATCAACATTTCCTTTAGCGTATGTTTCATGTATCATACCACCCCAACGCCCTTTCTTCAGTGAGTTGTTGAAGTTCGAGACGTGTGAGATGTTTGTTATGTTTTTAGAAGGTGTTGTAAATGGCTTTGTTTTGTGTGTGTGGGGTCAAAACCATTTGCTTTTATGCAAAATCCGTTGATTACATATATAGTCCGGGATGTCTACGGATAGCAAGTCTGCCTCTGATCAGTCGGCCGATTTGAACCGCGCCACAGACCTCTGAAGTCGAAGCTGCTGCTGTAACCGACTGAGCCATCGGGCTCCAAAACGTAAAATATCATTGTCTGCGCTAATTTCTTAAGTTGCAAGACTAGTTTATTTCCTTTGCAATTTCCATAATTCAGTGAAATGATGAATATGAACCTCGCATTTCGGCTGATCCGATGGGGTCAAAACATTTATGAAATAAATAAAAGAAGAAGAAAATAGCCTGAGAATTCCTTATCATGCCGACCGACGGCTTATTCCGAGAGAGCACCTCCATCCTCTGCAAAGTCCCAAGATAGTAGACTGTACTGATAAAGTAGTTGCACATTTTCATCAGTACAATCTAATAAGTCCGATACTCCTGTCAAATGTGTATATTTTGTAATATAATTTCTTCGGCCTGTTAAGAACTGAACAGAACCACGTCTCACAAAAGAATGATTGAAAAAGGATTGTGGAAAAGAACGAGGAATTTTCTAATGAACGAGATTTACAATGTTCCTCTTATATCTGAGAACGAAGTAATAAAGGCAAACCACAGGCACAATAAAGACATACTTGGTCTTCAATGACGTCAAATGAACCAAAGAAAGGCGTGGCGAGGAGGGATGGTGTGGTGGGTTTTGAGAGGGGGGTTTCTAAATTAATGTTTGTATGAAAAACAATATGAAATGCTGATACTTTACGAGCATACCAGGCGCTAGTTGCAACTATTTTTTCTGACCTGCACCAAAGGGGAGGGAGGGTGCAGTGGCTTCTATCCACGTGGTTTGTTCCAAGCAAAGCTTTCAAGGAGACGAAGAAGCAAGGCGATGACCCCAGAAGGAACCTTCGTCAGTAGTTCAAAGTAAATACGAGACTCGCCTTTCCTTGACTTTAGTGATCGCTTACTTCTCTTCCTAAATGAGAGACGAGTTTTATTTACGGAACTGCGCGTCTTCACCGTGGTTCGTGAAAAAATGAACAAATCTCTCTTTAAAATTGATCAAAATTGTGCTTTTAGATGGTTTAATTTTCATGAGCTGAAAGAGACATCTACAACTCGAAAATGAAAAGTATACTGTAGAGCTTAGTTATACATTCGTAGAAATAACTTTTTTTTTATGCGGTTACTGCTAAAAACAATTTTTATGTTGCTTTCTATTTGCGTCATTTCTTTCATTTCTTGAGCAGGGAATTTTGTTTAGGATCTTTTTCAACTGAGCGTTTCAGTTACTCCTCTGTGGCATATGCCAGCCATACATTCAAAGGGATGGAGCCTTTGGCTTTGCTGTGTGCGTTTTCTGCGAAATCGTCGCAGTGGTCTCGTGAATCCTGGACTTCCTCGGGCTTCTTTGGACATGTTTATCTCTGAAAGTGTTTAACCGAGAGGAAAACACACAAAGACGCCATCATCAGTCCGAGGCAAGATTCGAGAAAAGAAAGTTAAGTATACCTTAGTTTAACCAGACCACTGAGCTGATTAACAGCTCCCCTAGGGTTGGCCCGAAGGATTAGACTTGTTTTACTTGGTTAAGAACCAAGATTCGAGGTTGGCGAGATCACACTAACGAACAGGTTTCTTCAAAGAAAATGTTTGCCCAAGTCATGTCAAATTAAGTGTGATCGTTGAAACCTGTGGAATAACCTACTAACTCACACTGAACTGAAGAGGACATTCATCTGGGAGTTTTCGAGTCTCTTTTATTGTTCCACCACAATAATGAATCTGGACGGAAGGTCATTCTGTGACATCGATTCATTATTGTTCTAATTAAACTCACCGTTAACAGGAACCACGCGCGTTTGGACTTTGATTTTGTCATTTTTTTCCCCTTCTCGCTGAATTTCTCTATTTTCCAGGTGTTGGATATAATGGTTCTTTGTGTCTTGAAATTTTTTTTTTTTTTATTGTTTACATTCATGAAGTAGAGGATATGAATGTGATGGATTACACTTATTATTGCTGATTCAAATAGAAACTTAACGCTTTGCTCGCGAATAAGCGTTTAAGGAAAGCCGATACTATAGCAAAGAGATGGGGCAATTAACAACCACAATAGTCATAACAGCAACAACACCAGTAATACAATTTAAATCAGTGACAATAATAATCAAAACGAAAACAGTTGAAAATAACATAGGCCTATCCACAGATCCAGATGTTATAGGCTGTGTGAACCGACAACACGATATATACCTTGTGGGCTTATGCCACCTTTTATTATTCTGTTATTTTGTAAAGAAACCATTTCTTTAACAAAATTCTTAACTAATAATATCCAGTATGATTCAATTACATTTCAAGCTAAACGAAGGCTTATTTATTGCTATGAGTCTCAACAAAACGGCATCCAAGAGTCCGCAACTTTTCTGGATTCCTTCGCCAGTGCATTGGGTAAATAGCAACTGAGAAACCGGAATTCTCCAATGCACACCCAAGTCAAGTATATTGGTATAAGAATATCTGAAGAAGTTTTGGTTACTTTAAAACTCAATTACAGTACGCTTAATTACTGTATATTTGCCAATACTTTTTGTCAAAAAACCTTCCGGTATTCTAAGTGAGTGCAAAACGATTTCAAGTCTCCTCAATAACATTTACTCTGAGATGGACAACACTTTATTTAGCGTTGTGCAGGCGATTAATAAATCAGCCTTGAGATTCCTGGACTTACTGATGTAAATCTATATTACAAGGCAAGTCGGACTAGTTGTCACTAATAATCACCTAACTGGCAGTTCGTTTGGGTCGGTTAACCAGCCAGCTGATACTGACGCGTTAACACTCCACTGACACCTAGGTATATGTATGTATGTATGTATGTATGTATGTGTATATATATATATATATATATATATATATATATATATATATATATATATATATACATACATATATATATGTATGTATGTATGTATGTATGTATATGTATATATATATTGGTGGAAGAGATCGTTTTCGTAGCGAAAAACAAAGCTTCATTCAAATGAGAGTTCTGTGACTATATATACACTCGTTCCAAAAACACCTCGTGCGAAAACAAGACCAACCCGAACATGAATGCTGGAGATGACACCGAAGTTTTCCAAAACCCTTCGCACATTCAGTTTCGCTCGTATTTTAAAGCAAAAACAGAAGTCAAAACGAAAGCGCTACTGTACAAAAAATGAGCAAAACCATGGAAGTATTTATTTGAAAATTCACATTTTATATGGTCCTCTAAAAATATAATTCTGTAAACCTTTAAACTTACGAATGTGAGGTTTTGAAAATAAAACAGAACCATATTCGAACCGATCTAGAAGCAGAAACGCAGGAGACGTGCTGCAAGAGCGCCGTTGTAAGCGTCGCCCTTCGAAAGACCTGCCTTTGATCGGCCAAGGGATCCACTGAAGAAGAAGAAGAAGAAGAAGAAGAAGAAGAAGAAGAAGAAGAAGAAGACGAGGTTCCTGCCAAGGTGAGGTCCACTGGTCAGTGTTATGTGGGAGATGCACGAGGCATTTTTCTGAAGGGACTTTTACTTGGAGATATCTGTCTTGCTGGTTGATATTTGATCAGTTATTTTTCAAAACAGATAGTTGTCGCTTATACCTTTTAATACTAAGTGGGGATGGGGGCCGTGGGGAAAGCAATTTAGATTTAGTGCTCTGAGACCTTAATGTTTATATTGAACTAAAGCGTGTAAAAGGGTGAAATTCCATTTTTTACACAATTAATATAAAGGACGGTCTCGAAAGAAGGAAGGGGATAGAAAGTAATTTAATGTTCCTTTCAAAACCAGGAATGGCGGAAAAGGAAATGAAGATTGCTTAATTAAAAAGAAACGCCGGACCCAATTCCTGAAGGGATGAAGGCGATAAAGAGCGTGAAGGGGGCAATCGGGAATGTGAACCTAAATGATAATAATAATAATATCAAGGTATTTATAACATTTTTTAAACAGGCAATAGAAGTAAATGATCTATCAGATTAATATACAGGATATAAAGAACATAAAATACACAACATAGTGAATAAAGTGATGAGATCATCAGTGGTGACAGTTATGAAAAACTGACGAAATCTCTAAGCAGAGAATTACATCACACGATAAATAAAAGAAGAAAAATAAACAAACAAAAAAGTTCAAGCACGCGCGGTTCCTGATAAAGGAGCGTTTGTTCCAAAGGAATGAATCGGTGTCAGGAAGGATCTTTTTCGTCCAAAGTCATTGTTGCGGCGGGAATCGTTTGAGTTCAAGATCATTCCATGGCTCGCGGTCATGTTTGACTGAGTGACATCTTTCAGCAAGTCTAAAAATACATCGTCCCAGCTGTCACCGATCGCACAATAAATAGGGCTTTGCTAAAGCGAACGTTTTCTTGACCTAAAACTTGTCGCAAAGGATATGGGCATCTCGCTATACCTATCGTGCGTGGGTCCGGACGAGAGATACTTCGCTGCTACTTTGGCTTGTTATCTACACGTCACCTAGGCTACTCCCAGGTGGTGCTAAGCACCGTATGGTAAATGTAAAATAGCATCACGGACATCGTTTATTAATATAATTTGTCGACCACAAAAGAGAAATGGGTGTATATAATACTTAGATCCCCGAGGGGCTAGTACTAAACACGGCGCCCCAAGGAGCTTCCGCCATGTTTACCACTAGCACCTCGGAGTAGGTGACGCGTAGATAACAGAAAGTAGCATCAATACTTCTTTATTTATGAATGTTTCGGATACAGTTTCGTAGATATAAGCGTATCGAAAACAGTCCGAGGATTCAAGAATTTGTTGTGGCTATTGTAACGAAACCCCGCAGAGGAACACCAAAGACTCCATCCCTTTGAATAAATGGTTTGCCACATGACAGAAAAAGTAGATGAAATGGCCCATTTCAGACGGGTTCTAGATAAAAGTTCCTTGCTCGACAAAAGAAAAAGAAATGACGTACAAAAAGGCACCATAAAACTTCTTTAGAGAAATTGCGTAAATGAAGATAACAGGCTTCTATAAATACTAGAGACTGAACTCTCTTACCATTAGAGATATCTCTTTCAACTCGCGAAAATCAGACGTTCCTATAAAACACAATTTCAATTGACTTTTAAGACAAATTTATTTAATTTTTTCATGAACCAATGTGAAAATACTGATGTTCTAACAAAGGCTTCCTTCTGGGGCAATCTTCCCCCTTCTTCCGTCTTGTCCCTTGATTATGTCAAGTAAATATACTTATATTTTTATTCTGGCGAAATTGCAGTCCAGAACAGGTCGTCCAATTAATGATAATGGGTGAATATTACGTGACCCAATAACACCGTTATATTTCGTACAATTACTTGGTGATCCAAATGAAAGCTTGTCTGATAACCCAGATTTCTCTCTCGAAATACAGGTCATGTCAGTTGATAATGCTGTCGAGGTGACAGACTTTGTGACTATCAGTCCAAAAGTGAATAGGCTAATTCATCATGGTCACTGAAGTCAACTTCTTGAAGAGTGTACGGATGCACGCGATTGCATGCAAAAAAGTCCTTAAGCATTTTCCCCATATTTCAAGGCAAACCGGTACAAATTCCACTCATTACTTCAGAAAACATGACCAACGCTTTCAAAAGACGAGATCCTGCTGAAAACGTGAAAGTGAGGAAAATGACAATAATTAAAACCTTCCGGCAGGAAACATAAAGGAACAGCCATTGCTAGTTTAGTTCACCCTGTCCTGCTCTCCGGGCATTGTGATACTATGTTTCCCTATTTTCCATTCCTCGCCTTTCATTATCTTGTTGGTTTTCCATTATTCTATTTTCCCCTTTCTTTTCTAGTCTCTCTCTCTTGGGATGCCGTCACACATGGACAGGTTTTCTGGCATCTTGAGATGCCTTTCCGCCAGCGTTGGGACCAAGTGGAGGTCACTGTCCCACGGTAGAACCGTTTCCGTCTTACGGGCTTCCTGCTTTCGCCAGTTTCTGCACTTGAATGCACTCTGGTGAAAGTTTTGCATGGATAAGGCGACCTTGGCTATAGGCTATGCTGAATGATTTTTACTTGGTCAAAGCCCGCCCAGAGCCCTGAGCAGAAACGTCCACACTCTCTTTCGGCAGTCTCTATATATAAATGCATGAATAGAATTTAGGCTAAGGTCAAGCACTAGGATCTTTGAGGTCATTCAGCGCTGAGAAAGTGATAGTAGAAAGGTCTAAGGTGTCACAGGAGGAAAACCTCGCAGTTGCACTGAAATAATTGTTAGGAGGGTGGATAGCAAGATGAAAGAAAGAGAAATGAACAGAGGTACAGTAAAAGGAATGAAAGGGGCTGCAGCTAGGGGCCGAAGGGCGTTGCAAAGAAACTTAAGTAATGCCTACAGTGCACCGTGTGAGGTGCACTGACGGCACTAACCCCCTACGGGAGTTTCTACTGTATAGGGAGAGCCCTTTCAATCCAACCCAGCACCCACAAGCATGACACCAACGACTGTTCATTATTAGTACCACAATTAGTTACTTCCAGTCTCTGAACATTCGCTACTGGCCGACATAGAATCAGATCAATGTTGCTGTGAGATTCAGTTTGATAAAGTTTCTCTCTCTTTCCTCTCTCTCTCTCTCTCTCTCTCTCTCTCTCTCTCTCTCTCTCTCTCTCTCTCTCTTACGAGTGCTAACAGGTTGAATTTCAAACCTTAGAGGACGCAAAATATCACTTTATTTCTAAAACTCCTTTATTTAAATTCAAAGTAGAAACATGATATAATGTGTATCAGAACAAATTGCTTCTATAACTAAACTGTAACGTATTGGCTAAATGGGTAGGCCTAATTGTATTCAGAGTAAACAAAAACTGATCACTCAATAGGTATTCAACCACCAAGGGCGCTCAAATTAAATAAAATCGTAACAAGGTTCAAATGATAGGAGCATTCCCTCTTTCTGAACACACACACTCGACAGCCGGCGAACGCAAAGCTTGAACTATCAACGCCGACTATTCCCTTCGGCACTCGGACTTCATCGGGGAAGGATGCCAGCTGTACAATTAATGCGACAACAGAACTGCATCACAAGGTTCGCAAAATAATAAAATTTAAAACAGATAATAACCACGTTCGGTAAAAAAACAAATTCAAAAACAAAACACTCATGAATTTCAAAATAATGGTTTGGGCTAAATGTAATGAGCTGGTGGTGAAGTGGAACTATGCGAATCTGGTAACGCCTTGTCCATGCAGCAAACGCCTATTTGCACATGCACAAAGGAGGGCAAACCAAACACAACCTCACAACCTCGTTCAGTCATTACCACACCTAATATCTGTTACAGCCTTCATGAACAGATTAAAACAAAAGTGTCATTCTTGAACAGATATATATATATATATAAATATATATATATATATATATATATATATATATATATATATATATATATATATGTGTGTGTGTATGTGTGTGTGTGTGTGTGTGTGTGTGTGTGTGTAACTGAACCACGAAAATATGGAACGTGTAAAAAGCTGTAGCTTTTATTGAATAAATAGTTTATCCGGAGATGCCATCTAGTTCCAATGAGGTCCTGTCAGTAATATATATATATATATATATATATATATATATATATATATATATATATATATATATATATATATATATAATCAAGCTTCAAACGATCCTTTAATATCCAATTCGCTCTACCTCGGAAATAATATGTTTTCATATATGTTACGAAGGGAATTTTAGTTGATAATAAGTCCACCCGTCCGTGGGGTCAACAGCGACAGGCGAGGTCAGGACTACGGTGACACACTAACCAGTCGGCCACAAGGGAGGTATAAGTGAATAACATCTCCCATCATCTCACCGTAAAGACTCAGGTGTTTTGCGTTTGAGCGATATCCACCCACCTCTGCCATGTTGACCGTGTGGTCGTTTGCCGCGTAGCCATATTATGACTATTTATGCATCACCGTGATTCGCCTTGCAATCAGAAAGCTACAAACGTGCCTTTAATATCCAATTCATCTACCTCGGAAATAATATGTTTCATATATATTTACCGAAGAATTTTAGTTGATAATAAGTCCACCGTCCGTGAGGTCGAACCAGCGACGGACGAGGAATCAGGACTACAGTGACACACTAACCAGTCAGCCTACAAAGGGAGGTATAAGTGAATAACATCTCCATCATCTCACCCGCGTCGAACTCAGGTGTTTTGCGTTTGGAGGCGATATCCACCCACCTCTGCCATGTTGACCGTGTTGATGCGTTTGTCGCACTTGCGTAGCCATAATATGACTATATATCCACATCACCGTGATTCATATACAATCGAAAGCTACAAACGTCCTTTAATATCCAATTACTCTACCTCGGAAATAATATATTTTCATATATGTTACGAAGGGATTTTAGTTGATAATAAGTCCACCGTCCGTGAGGTCGAACCAGCGACGGACGAGGAATCAGGACT
>NC_089787.1:15026631-15106857 GCF_040412425.1 Macrobrachium rosenbergii | reverse complement strand
TCCTGTTTACTTCCTAACCTTGACCAGCTCTCATCACGACTTCTTGTCATTTCAGTTTTAAAACATTTAGTTTTGTAAAGCTCTGTTTTAAGTTTTTAATTAGTGTTTTTGTATCTTTTTAAGCCAGAAAGATGGGATATGGAAGTCGATCCCCGAAGCATGGCTATTAATAAATTTGTATATATATATATATATATATATATATATATATATATATATATATATATATATATATATATATATATATATATATATATATATATATATATATATATATATATATATATATATATATATATATATATTATATATATAATATATATATATATATATATATATATATATATATATATATATATATATATATATATATATATATATATATATATATATATATATATATATATATATATATATATATATATATATACTTCATTCATCAGCTTATATATATATATATATATATATATATATATATATACATATACATACATACATACACACATATACAGGTGTGTATTTAAACAACAAATACTATCCATTTGAGGGGGATAACAGCCCCCTCACAAGTCGGGCCATCCCTGTACGCAAGTGTGTATAGCCTATACACTCATTGCATATTGTTCCTGTAACTGACAGCATCGTCGCTCCGTGTCAGGCTTCCCAACACGGGGCACTACCGGTGAGTTTGCTCAACTACCAGTGTTGGGGGTTCGCTGGTTTGTCCATACTTTTTTCCCCGATGCCACAAGAGACAGATATGGAGGTTAGGGGATACAAAGGAAGGGGCAGAGCGTAGGAACAGGAATAATAATAAGAACGGAGGCCGTTTTTTCTTGGGGTTCTCTCTAATCTTGATATCCTTTAATAGCAACGTATTTTGCTTCACATGTCTCTCCAAGAACTACCTTACAATTTACTACAATGCTTTTGTCTTCCCTCCCACCCATAAGGTTTGCTCTCTATTCCACTATTCTCATATGTTATTAAATGGTGATCTGCTTTCCAAAACCAGATGTTCATACAGGCAATGCAAAACTCTGTGCCATTTCTAGAACATTCTCCATCTTCATTTCCTTACTCCAAGTCCCTGGTCTCACTTCTACTCTTGCTAACTCTACCACCCACTTCTGCACCTGTGACTATTTCCTTTCCCTCCTTTACCATCCTAAATGCGATTCCCAGTACCTCCCTAAATATTCCTTCTCTTGCTTCTGACAACTCATCTCTAGTTAGTATGCTTCCCTCACTTCAGAAATGCCTTCCTTCCCGGACTAGTAATACCACTCAAAAACCTGTTACTAACTCTTTTATTTATTTCCACCTCTTTGCTTTCTCCTCACTAATGATTCGAACCCCTACCTCAGTTTTCCATCTGGGAACTGCAATGATATAAGCAATCCTTTTACATACCGCCACGGCTCCCTTGCATTTTACATGGGCGCAAATATTATATGGATCATACTTGAAATGAAATGACGCGTAAATAATCCGCGTATAAGGCAGGCATCTCACGGGACTGAATCACAAAAACTGTTTCAGTGTGGATGCAGGGTGGTGGGCGTAACAGAAATAAATAGCATGAAAAAATTTTAATTATCCCGTTGGAGCTTAGATGCAAATTGGTTTTTCTTTTTTTTTTTTTTTAATACAAATTTTGCGCAAAATTTGATCTCTAAAGCTGCTAAGTTGAAATCATGTATTTTTCTTATAGAATTAATGATCCATTCCATTATCTTTACCATATATATATACATACATACATACATATATATATATATATATATATATATATATATATATATATATATATATACAGACAACATTTATTCGAAATTTATCAGAACGACACCAGTGTTTATGTCAAAACATCTGATATATCCAAATTATTAAGCTGCTTGACGGAACAGACTTTTGGTAGAAAATTTAACGAAGAACACTTAATTTACAAAGGGTCATGCACACACACACACACACACACACACACACACACACACATATATATATATATATATATATATATATATATATATATATATATATATATATATATATATATATATGTGTGTGTGTGTGTGTGTGTGTGTGTGTATGTGTGTATGTCGAAGAACCTCTAGAATACTTCATATTGGTAAGCATTCTTTATATTCTATGATAATGAAGAATCAACAACATCCTGTGCAGGTGTATACGGCTACATCACTTTCATTTTGTGCTTCACTTTTCAGTCTACCTTCATGAACATCGTATCTCTCAAGAACCAAATTCAAATTCTCTCCTTCAGGAACCCTTTACAGTATCTGCTTTTATTAACACTCACAAAATCCAACATTTGCCCAGGAGAGTGCTGCAATGCCTCTGTGAGGCTGTTATTGCCACTTCTTACAATCTTTCCTACTGATTGCGAAGTCTAGACACGTCCTATACGTGAGGATTCAATCCGCTTTCCCCTCGTGAGGGTCATGGCTCACGGCTTATCCCTTTATTTGATGCCGCCTTCTATTTTAATTGCGATTTTCTTTTTTAAAGTTCTTACAAAATAAACATAGGAACATTTTCAGATAAATTCTCGGACCGTTTCCTCCTTTTGCATGAATTCAAGTGGTGAGAGAGAGAGAGAGAGAGAGAGAGAGAGAGAGAGAGAGAGAGAGAGAGAGACAGATTTATAAATAACATAAACAGCCTATATGTTAAGTATATTTTTCACAATACAAAAATGTTTATCAAGTGGGAAAGGCTGAACTTGAGATGAAAACGAATGCACATTCACACAGGCGCAGTTCATCCCAATAAACTGAGGAACAAGCGACAGCAATGCTCTATGGAAGACAGCTCTGTTGAGCGAATGCCTTTGCGAGTGAAAACAGGTGTCATACACTGTACAGCATATCAAGAGGGGGTCGAGTAACGCACGCACAAATAGTAACTATGAGCCAGATACTGCTTTCAGAGGGCGATAGTGTTTTAAGAACAGTAATTATACGTTGCTCAAACTCTGGTCGGATTTCATAGCTCATTTCACTCTGCCTATTTCTCTCTCAGTTTTGTGCCAACTGGAAATCTGTTTATGTTTATAATTTTGCCTACAATACATTCACTAGTTTTATTTCCTTTCATTAGTTAGGAGGCGGCGTCTTTCTGTTTTTTTTTTTTTTTTTTTTTTTGCTCATGCAACATAAAATTAAGGTGTTAGGTAGAGCAATGGTCATGAACATATAACTTAATTAATTCAAACTATTATGGAATGGAGCAGTTAAATCATTCTCTTTCTATTTCATCTTTCTGGAATCTGCTGTTCCAACTGACTCTTTGCGAATACATTAAATAGATAAGAAAATTATTTCGCTGTTCCATTGCATAATTACTTACATCAATTAATTCGTATGCTCGTGATTATTTTTCTACCTAACTTATTAATTTTATTTTCATAAAACCATATATATATATATATATATATATATATATATATATATATATATATATATATATATATATATATATATGTAGTATATATAAATATATATATATATATATATATATATATATATATATATATATATATATATATATATATATATATATATATATATATATATATACACATATATATATACACATATATATATATATATATATATATATATATATATATATATATATATTATTACTTGTTTTTCTTAACTATTGAAGTGATATATCTGATCACTAGGCAGTTGTACAAATTATTAACCTTCGTGAGGGTGGTGAAATGAATGCATGAGAAGTGTTAGGAAGGAGAGGAAGACCAGGAAATTGTTGGATAGTTGGAGACCAATATAAGAACATCTTGAATATCCAGGAAGCGCGAGAGAAGAGAGAGAGTGCAAGATAGAAGTGAGGTGCAATGTGTGTCGGGGATGAACAAGCTGCTGATGAGCCTTTGTGTAAGTGCAGGAAGAGTCTGGTAACGGGACATTTCCTCTGATTCAGCAAAAAATATTAATGTCGCAGTGACTGTTATCATGTTTGGTCACTTGATCCACCATCATATACCTGTTTGTTTCCTTTCTTTTGAGTGTCTTTCTTGCTCTCTGTCTGTATACTTTTCTTGAGTATAACTGTAATCCTTTCCTACACTCCCAAAAGGTCTTATAACTCTTGGTTTCATTTGGTATTCGATAAAAGCATGTCTCAAGAACAGGCTACATCTCTAACGATCACTCTAACGACTGAAGAAACTGATACTAGGGGACACGACCCCTCCTCACTTCGTCGTTTCATAAAATTCAACTGAGGGGAGATCCCCCCCCCAAGGGAAGGGAGGGGAGGGGAGGGGAGGGGAGGAGGTCGCATTTCTCTTGGTTTCCCGCAAAATGTCACGCGGGCTGACAGGTGTCCCCTTTCCGAGCTCTCTTTTCCTGTCTGGTTATTCCCCTCTGCTATATTTTCTCTCCTTCTCTATGCCACTGTTACTTTCTAGATTTGCCTCACTGGTGTATTATTGACATTCACTTTTCGTTTTCAAAAGATGGTATTTCTTTTGAATCATTTATGTTGTAAGATGTTCAGAATCTCAGCTTTTTTCAGTAACAGCAATGATGAGGTATTCACGAAGCATTTGAGAATTTTCTTTTGTTTACTCTTCTTTCGTGCTCAGGAATTAACCCATATTATAGACAAAACAATTTCTTAATTCTTCCCTTTTCTTCTGCATCAGTATACCTGTTTGGTGAGTCACATTTAGTTTTTCTAATTTTCATTACTCTTTATTTATGTTCTGTTTGGGTTATGATTCATAATGTTCCTGGTTCCTACGAGAGAGAGAGAGAGAGAGAGAGAGAGAGAGAGAGAGAGAGAGAGAGAGAGAGAGAGAGAGAGAGAGAGGGGATAGAATGGTGCATGACATTGACATCAAAATCAGACGAAAACACTGACATTGAAAGTTGAGAAGTAATAAGCAATTATTTTAACTGGTTTAACATTAGCGTCCAGAGTCACGCAATCTCAAGCACAGAATAATTACTTATAATAAGAAATGAATCCATCTGTCAGTCTACCCCGCAATCTTCATTTCACTAACCTGCAATAATAATAATGATACTGATGAAACTGATGATTTATTATTATTATTATTATTATTATTATTATTATTATTATTATTATTATTATTATTATTATTATTATTATCGCATCTTCATAAGAATTGAGACAACTTGACATCAGTTACCCATCGGAGCAGGTTTTCAAAAATCGGAACGAGTAAATGAAGAACACGGAGAGCGCAAAGAAGAGAAGTATGTGAATGGAGAGGAGACTAACAAATAAATACTGATAAATATGTCACCAGACACATAAACACACACACAGCACTTCAGGGATATTTCGAAAATTCCTTTATTGCTTTTCATCTCCCAACAAAAGCAGGGAATTCTGGAACCCGCACATCAGTATCATAGAGAGAGAGAGAGAGAGAGAGAGAGAGAGAGAGAGAGAGAGAGAGAGAGAGAGAGAGAGTTAGTCGCGTACGTGCTGTCAAAGCGGCTTTACAACAGGTTTCGTTTTTCCACAAAAAGGTTGTTGGACTCTTCAATTGCTTTGGGGTCATTCTGCTTCTCTCTCGGCACCCTCTATTTTATACAACTTGCCAAATTAACAAAACCCGGAAGTTATCTTTTTTTTATTGATATCTACAGAGGAAGATTAAAAAGAACGTCGACAACATTTCAGAAAGATTTCACCTCCTGGACGCCGGTGAAATATGCCACAGAAATTGTGCCAGTGCCTCCAAGCAAGCACAGTAACATGGCACGATTCTTTGAACTTAACTCACTTACCAGAAAATGGTTTGTGTGTAAGTATGTTTTATTCCGGAAAATAATTTAAGCATTTCCACAGCAATTGGAGGATGAAGGTAATAAATGTAACATGTAAAGCCCTTCAAGTCGGGCACTGTCATTGCAAACAGTTCCCAGTAACCCGTTCCACTAAACTGAACAGACCGAAGAATGGACAACAAAAGCGATGCGATTGTCTGGTAACACTACTTCATCCAAAAAACAATAAAAACAATAAAAAAACTAGTGTGGACAGGCCATTAGACTTCCAAAGTATCTTATGTCCTCAGTTTTCATTCCATCAGGAATCACAACAAAAACGTGTATGTGAGCTTGCTTATTTTTCCAAAACCACAATAAAACAATAAAAAAAATTCCAACAAATTTGTCTAAATTTCATCGGTTGAATCCAAAAAAGCTCATTTTTCCACAAATAATTAAGTCCAATTGAGCCGGTTTCCCAAAAGTATAAATTTCTGACATAACTATTCCTGGATCCTGTCCTGGAAATTCTGGAACTGGTTGTGTTACATTCTACCTTCAAAGAGGCAAGGGAAATCTAATGAAAATTCTGGCTATAAGATTTCGCCGATTGATTCCTGTTAAAAAGACCTGGAACTTAATTTTCCTTTTGTTGGCTCTAATGTGGCCCTTTGAGACTCATCTTTTAGGTGCAGGAGGAACTTTGCTCGAAAGTGGCTTTGAATTTTATTCTGTTTATATTTATTTATTTATTTATTTATTTATTTTTTTGCAGAGAAATTTCATGTTAACATTTCCATAGACGGAAGATCTTTACATAACTAAGTTATTGATCAGTTAGCTTTTACAGTTTTACAATAATTATATATATATATATATATATATATATATATATATATATATATATATATATATATATATATATATATATATATATATATATATATATATATTACCTCATCAGAACTTTTTCTCATCGGTTTCTCAATTTGGAGGACTTGTTTGACGTGAATATGTAAGAGACAACCAATGTCTCGTTAAAAGATGAGAAAAATCTCTGCATCTAAGAGCACGAATATTATGTTCATCCGCTCGTTTTCACAAATACTGAGAAACTTGTTCCCGAGATCGATCAGTGAGTCCATCGTTCTTCGGTTGATCTAAACAGCGAAATATGTACCTGGTAGTTAGTCTGAGGTGGTTGGTCGTAGAGAAGAGGATAACATGGAGGTCGACGTTTCTGTAGCCACCCACTCCATGGGAAGTGTACAGAAATATTAATCAAAGGGTTGACAAAAGAAAGTGGATCTAAACATGGTTTTACAATAAGAGAGAGAGAGAGAGAGAGAGAGAGAGAGAGAGAGAGAGAGAGAGAGAGAGAGAGAGAGAGAGATTGTTGACTTTAGCCGATGCTCATCACGTACCTAAATTCCGGACTAAGCAGCTTTGGCTGAGATCATGTCAGATTTCCCCGGAGTTGTGTGCAGTTGGCCAGTTTTTGCTATTTTTTTTTTTACATACGTTTAATGGATTTTTATCTATCTAGTATCTATCTATCTGTTTACTTAGCTATCAGTATATATCTATCTAGTGATACTGATTACAAAAACGCACTCATGGTCTATCATTTGATACAATACTACGATTAAAACACTGCTTTTTAAAGTAGAAAAAAATCCTTAAAGCCAGAAATGACGCCTTTATTGTCACACAATAGTCCCGAAGGACTTATGATCACTCGAACTGAATGAAGTGATGAACAGCAGCGTTACCACTCTCAAGGGGAAATGGCCAAGGTGTTGGAAAGATTTATACACCCAACCAAACATAAAAATTCCTTCTTGCTAGCTACACTGAACATGCCTTCCAGAAGGATTTGACTGATCTGAGTGAGAGAGAGAGAGAGAGAGAGAGAGAGAGAGAGAGAGAGAGAGAGAGAGAGAGAGAGAGAGCTGGAAGTCTTCCTTCAAGTTATCACTCAGAGTAAATTAAGGACTAAAGTTTGAATTGCCATTAGTGTGAAAGAAATCTTAGAATGCTTGGCATAAGGCCGTCTCAAAATAACAATTTACTGTCTTCTAGTTGTGCTGCCTCAAGCTAGACCACTCAAAGATCAAAGTTAACCACTAATGATGCCTCTTGAAATCAACAGCATTGACCAAAACATCATAGACAGTCTAGCAAATTTTCACCATAAGATGCCAGCAAAAAACCTTCTCTCGAATCCTCATTCAATCGGAGATGGCGAAAGTTCCGTAGAGAGGCAACGTTGCAATACATGTGATCACCGTCACTTCAGTTCATTGTTTTTGACCAAAAGTTGTGAGAGCGTAGCATATTAGAATTACAGTATGTAATGAAAGATGTACAATCATTCCGTATATTTTGTTTAGGTCACCATGATACGTGCCGGGAATCTTTTGTTTACCAAAACATTAGGTTCTAGGAAGGTTGGCAATAAAAAAAAAACTGTTCAAAGTTTTAGTAAATCACCCTATAATAATCAATTGTAGCATATGCATCAAATGGGTACTAAGAAGAGTTTACTTTGCACTGTGTGACTCTCTCCATCTTTTTACAAAGGTTATATTATTCTTTTCATTGCAGTCTTGACATTTTTCTTATGGTGGTACAAGATGTACACTTGAGTTCTTGTCCCATCCATGAGAGCAAAAATTTTGACGTGCCAGTGGCTAAGTTGACGTTTGTCACACTATAGATTTTGTATCGTTCTAAATTGTACAATAATGTAATGAAAGAGCTGTGCACTTATTTTTTTATGAAATGATATTGAATTAATAGGTAACAAATATGTCTGCATCGGCTATTGTTAATAGTGTTTCGTAAGGCAGCATAAAGTAAAAAAAAAAGAACTTCAAAAAAATTTTGTCCTCATATTAGTTTATCAGTTGAAAGCATGTTGACTTTCTGCTTGCTTCTCCACCCTTTCTTGAATGTCTTCAACAGCATGCTGAAAATATCCCCAAAATAAATTTGAGACCGTTCCCTGACTTGCCTCACCGAATAACTCTTCCATTATACCCAGTCCCCAAGATTTTTGAAACATGATGCACCATCTTGTTATCTATTTCATTCATGGCTGAGGAGGAAAAGTGTGAGGACAGACAAAAGCAAAAAAGTCCTTTAAAACAAAAGTCCTCTCTTATAGCTTTAATGCAGCTTTAATGATGGCGGAGAGGGTGACGTGATGGTTGGCACTGAGCATCTTCACCTTTCTTGAAGACAATATCTGAAAATATCCCCAAAATAAATGAATGAAGACCGTTCCTGACTTTCTGACGAATAACTCTTCCATTATAGCCAGTCCCCATGCAAGGGGAAACATGATGCACCATGGTTTCTTGTTATTTGAATTTTGGCTGAGGAGGAACATGTGATCTGAGGACGCTCTTGGAGTTCTTTTCTTCTTTTTTTTTTTTTCGCCAGCTTTAATTTTGGCGGAGGGGTGACGCGATGAATGACACTTTTGATCTCTTCCCAGTATATCGATCTCATCATGAATGAAGGAGGGAATGAATTGAGGGAAAATTTCCTTGTTCAGCGATTTTCTGACGATCTGGTTATGTTTTTAGAACTGTAGGCTATATGATCTTATCCATGATTATTTGCAGGATATTCATTTTGAAACTAGAATTAGTATTCATGGTTCACTGGTTCTTTACCAGTTTGCCTAAGAGGACAGCCATCTGCCAAATAAGATAAAACGTAAAATTTCATTGTCTGCGCTAATTTCTTAAGTTGCACTAGACTAGTTCATTTCCTTTGCAATTTCCCATAATTCAGTGAAATGATGAATATGAACCTCGCATTTCGGCTGATCCGATGGGGTCAAAACATTTTATGAAATAAGTAAAAGAAGAAGAAAATAGCCTGAGAATTCCATATCGCGCCAACCGAGGGCTAGACAGTCCGAATCGCTTATTCCGAGAGAGCACCTCCATCCTCTGCAAAGCCCCAAGATAGTAGACTGTACTGATAAATTAGTTGCACATTTTCATCAGTACAATCTAATAAGTCCATACTCCTGTCAAATATGTATATTTTGTAATATAATTTCTTCGGCCTGTTAAGAATGAAACAGAAGCATATCTCACAAAAAGAATGATTGAAAAAGGATTGTGGAAAAGAACGAGGAATTTTCTAATGAACGAGATTTACAATGTTCCTCTTATATCTGAGAATGAAATAATAAAGGCAAACCACAGCCCCAATAAAACATACTACAGTCTTCAATGACGTCAAATGAACCAAAGAAAGGCGTGGCGAGGAGGGATGGTGTGGTGGGTTTTGAGGGGGGGGGGAGGATTTCTAAATTAATGTTTGTAAGAAAAACAATATGAAATGCTGATACTTTACGAGCATACCAGGTGCTAGTTGCAATTATTTTTCTGACCTGCACCAAAGGGGGGGGAGGGTGCAGTGGCTTTATCCACGTGACTTGTTCCAGGCAAAGCTTTGAGGAGACGAAGAAGCAAGGCGATGACCCCAGAAGGAACCTTCGTCAGTAGTTCAAAGTAAATACGAGACTCGACTTTCCTTGACTTTAGTGATCGTTTACTTCTCTTCCTAAATGAGAGGTTTGAGCTTTTAAAAGGTTTTATTTACGGAACTGCGCTTCTTCACCTTGGTTCGTGAAAAATGAACAAATCTCTCTTTAAAATTGATCAAAATTGTGCTTTTAGATGGTTTAATTTTCATGAGCTGAAAGAGACATCTACAACTCGAAAATGAAATGTATACTGTAGAGCTTAGTTATACATTCGTAGAAATAACTTTTTTTTTTTTATACGGTTACTGCTCAAAACAATTTTTATGTTGCTTTCTATTTGCGTCATTTCTTTCATTTCTTGAGCAGGGAATTTTGTTTAGGATCTTTTTCAACTGAGCGTTTCAGTTACTTCTCTGTGGCATATGCCAGCCATACATTCAAGGGATGGAGTCTTTGGCTTTGCTGTGTGCGTTTTCTGGGAAATCGTCGCAGTGATCTCGTGAATCCTCGACTTCCTCGGGCTCCTTTGGACATGTTTATCTCTGAAAGTGTTTAACCGAGAGGAAAACACACAAAGACGCCATCATCAGTCCGAGGCAAGATTCGAGAAAAGAAAGTTAAGTATACCTTAGTTTAACCAGACCACTGAGCTGATTAACAGCTCCCCTAGGGCTGGCCCGAAGGATTAGACTTATTTTACGTGGCTAAGAACCAAGATTCGAGGTTGGCGAGATCACACTAACGAACAGATTTCTTCAAAGAAAATGTTTGCCCAAGTCATGTCAAATTAAGTGTGATCGTTGAAACCTGTGGAATGACCTACTAACTCACACTGAACTGAAGAGGACATTCATCTGGGAGTTTTCGAGTCTCTTTTATTGTTCCATCACAATAATGAATCTGGACGGAAGGTCATTCTGTGACATCGATTCATTATTGTTCTAATTAAACTCTCCGTTAACAGGAACCACGCGCGTTTGGACTCTGATTTTGTCATTTTTTTTTTAACTTCTCGCTGAATTTCTCTATTTTCCAGGTGTTGGATATAATGATTCTTTGTGTCTTGAAATTTTTTTTTTTTTTTATTGTTTACATTCATGAAGTAGAGGATATGAATGTGAGGGATTACACTTATTATTGCTGATTCAAATAGAAACTTAACGCTTTGCTCGTGAATAAGCGTTTAAGGAAAGCCGATACTATAGCAAATAGATGGGGCAATTAACAACCACAATAGTCATAACAGCAACAACACCAGGAATACAATTTAAATCAGTGACAAGAATAATCAAAACGAAAACAGTTGAAAATAACATAGGCCTATCCACAGATCCAGATGTTATAGGCTGTGTGAACCGACAACAAGATATTGACCTTGTGGGCTTATACCACCTTTTATGATTCTGTTATTTTGTAAAGAAACCATTTCTTTAACAAAATTCTTAACTAATAATATCCAGTATGATTCAATTACATTTCAAGCTAAACGAAGGCTTATTTATTGCTATGAGTCTCAACAAAACGGAAGAGTCCGCAACTTATCTGGATTCCTTCGCCAGTGCATTGGGTAAATAGCAACTGAGAAACCGGAATTCGACAATGCACACTCAAAGTCAAGTATATTGGTATAAGAATATCTGAAGAAGTTTTGATTACTTTTAAAACTCAAATACAGTACGCTTAATTATTGTATATTTGCCAATATTTTTTGTCAAAAACCTTCCGGTATTCTAAGTGAGTAAAAAACAATTTCAAGTCTCCTCAATAACATTTACTCTGAGATGGACAACACTTTACTTAGCGTTGTGCAGGCGATTAATAAATCAGCCTTGAGATTCCTGGACTTACTGATGTAAATCTATATTACAAGGCAAGTCGGACTAGTTGTCACTAATAATCACCTGACTGGCAGTTCGTTTGGGTCGGTTAACCAGCCAGCTGATACTGACGCGTTAACACTCCACTGACACCTAGGTGTGGTTGTTTACATACATATTACATATATATATATATACATATATATATATATATATATATATATATATATATATATATATATATATATATATATATATATATATATATATATATATATATATATATATATATATATATATATATATAAAACAAAGCTTCATTCATGTTTATATATATACTCGTTCCAAAAACACCTCGTGCGAAAACAAGACACTCCCGAACATTAATGACAACGAATTTCGTATATATATATTTATCGTATTTTGAAAGAAAACAAGTCAAAACGAAAGTACAAAATGAAGCTTCATTCAAATTAGATAATTCTGTAATACCTATAAACTTATACATGTGAGGTTTTGAAAATAAAACGTTGTCTACTAATAAACACCTCGTTCAAAACTAATAATCACCTGACCACGCTGATTTTGGATTTTACAACTCCTGTCTTGCTGGTTGATATTTGATCAGTTATTTTCAAAATGATTCTTTGTCGCTAGCCTTTTAGTGACTCCACTGAACAGTTTGAAGCAAATTTGTGAGATGACACAAACATTTCCAAAAACCTGTAATAGCGTTTAAGACAATTATAGCAAACGGTTCAGTAATTTAATGTTCCTTTCAGGTGAGTTTTAATGGCGGAAAGTGGTTTGGTTTGTAAAACAGGATGCAGGAGTTACGTAATACAAGAATTTCAAAAGAATTAAATATAATATAATAAATCATTCAAATATATGTATAACATTTTTAAACAGAGCAATTCTGTAAATTCTATGTTAATATATTTATATATAAGAATATAAAAAACATATGAAGGTTATCATTTTGGAATGTGTCTCAGTTATTGAAAACTGAGAAATCTCTAAGTTGAAATTACACCACATTGAAAAGGTTACACATGAAGTGGCCTGATAAGCCAGAGCGTTTGTTCCAAATGAATGTGTTTTGTTTTAATGTATCATTATGTCATGTTGAAACAAGTTTAAGTCCATCGTCCATTGAAAGAAATTTCTTGATGATTAAAAAAGCTGGGCATCGTCACTAAACACTATTTTGGATTATCTTTGGGTCACTTGTCTCCCTGAAAATATGATATAGTAAATGTAAGAAAGACAATAATATAATATATAAGATATCAAATTATATATATATATATAGATATATATGACTATATATATTTGGAGTAGGTGACGGGTGAATAGCAAAACAATCAAAGCTTCATTCAATTTAGAAGTGGATACAGTTTCGATTCAAAAACAACCTCAGTCCGAAAACAAGACCAACCTGAACATGAATGCTGGAGATGACATCGAAGATTTTCCAAAACCCTTCGACATTCAGTTTCGCTCAAAATTTTTAAAGCAAAACAGAAGTCAAAACGAAAGCGCTACTGTACAAAGAAATGAGCAAAACCATGGAAGTATTTATTTGAAAATTCACATTTTATATGGTCCTCTAAAATATAATTCTGTAAACCTTTAAACTTACGAATGTGAGGTTTTGAAAATAAAACAGAACGATATTCGAACCGATCTAGAAGCAGAAACGCAGGAGACGTGCTGCAAGAGCGCCGTTTAATCGTCGCCCTTCGAAAGACCTGCCTTTGATCGGCCAAGGGATCCACTGAAGAAGAAGAAAGAAGAAGAAGAAGAAGAAGAAGAAGAAGAAGAAGAAGAAGACGAGTACAATTGCCAAGGTGACGTCCACTGGTCAGTGTTATGTGGGAGATGCACGAGGCATTTTTCTGAAGGGAATTTTACTTGGAGATATCTGTCTTGCTGGTTGATATTTGATCAGTTATTTTTCAAAACAGATAGTTGTCGCTTATACCTTTTAATACTAAGTGGGGATGGGGGCCGTGGGGAAAGCAATTTAGATTTAGTGCTCTGAGACCTTAATGTTTATATTGAACTAAAGCGTGTAAAAGGAGTGAAATTCCATTTTTACACACAATTAATAGCAAGGACGGTCTCGAAGAAGGAAGGGGATAGAGAAAGTAATTTAATGTTCCTTTCAAAACCAGGAATGGCGGAAAAGGGGAAATGAAGATTGCTTAATTAAAAAAGAAACGCCGGACCCAATTCCTGAAGGGATGAAGGCGATAAAGAGCGTGAAGGGGCAATCGGGGGAATGTGAACCTAAATGATAATAATAATAATATCAAATATTTATAACAACATTTTTAAACAGGCAATAGAAGTAAATGATCTATCAGATTAATATACAGGATATAAAGAACATAAAATACACAACATAGTGAATAAAGTGATGAGATCATCAGTGGTGACAGTTATGAAAAACTGACGAAATCTCTGAGCAGAGAATTACATCACACGATGAATAAAAGAGGAAAAATAAACAAACAAAAGTTCAAGGGCGCGCGGTTCCTGATAAAGGAGCGTTTGTTCCAAAGGAATGAATCGGTGTCAGGAAGGATCTTTCCGTCCAAAGTCATTGTTGCGGCGGGAATCGTTTGAGTTCAAAGATCATTCCATGGCTCGCATTCATGTTTGACTGAGTGACATCTTTCAGCAAGTCTAAAAATACATCGTCCCAGCTGTCACCGATCGCACAATAAATAGGGCTTTGCTAAAGCGAACGTTTTCTTGACCTAAAACTTGTCGCAAAGTATGCTGGGCATCCTCGCTATACCTCTCGTGCGTGGGTCCGGACGAGAGATACTTTCGCTGCTACTTTGGCTTGTTATCTACGCGTACACCTACTCCCAGGTGCTAGCGCTAAACACCGTATGGTAAATGTAAAGTAGACGGCAGCACGAAGACATCGTTTATTAATATAATTTGTCGACCACACAAAAGAGAAATGGGTGTATATAATAACTTAGATCCCCGAGGGGCTAGTACTAAACACGGCGCCCCAAGGAGCTTCCGCCATGTTTACCACTAGCACCTCGGAGTAGGTGACGCGTAGATAACAGAAAGTAGCATCAATACTTCTTTATTTATGAGTGTTTCGGATACAGTTTCGTAGATATCAGCGTATCGAAAACAGTCCGAGGATTCAAGAATTTGTTGTGGCTATTGTAAAGAAACCCCGCAGAGGAACACCAAAGACTCCATCCCTTTGAATAAATGGTTGCCACATGACAGGAAAGTAGATGAAATGGCCCATTTCAGACAGGTTCTAGATAAAGTTCCTTGCTCGACAAACGAAAGAAACGACGTACAAAGAAGGCGCCATAAAACTTCTTTAGAGAAATTACTTGCGTAAATGAAGATAACAGGCTTCTATAAATACTAGAGACTGAACTCTCTTACCATTAGAGATATCTCTTTCAACTCGCGAAAATCAGACGTTCCTATAAAACACAATTTCAATTGACTTTTAAGACAGATTTATTTAATTTTTTATGAACCAATGTGAAAATACGGATGTTCTAACAAAGGCTTCCTTCTGGGGCAATCTTCCCCTTCTTCCTTCTTGGCCCTTGATTATGTCAAGTAACTATACTTATATTTTTATTCTGGCGAAATTGCAGTCAGAACAGGTCGGCCAATTAATGATAATTGGGTGAATATTACGTGACCCAATAACACCGTTATATTTCGTACAATTACTTGGTGATCCAAATGAAAGCTTGTCTGATAACCCAGATTTCTCTCTCGAAATACAGGTCATGTCAGTTGATAATGCTGTCGAGGTGACAGACTATGTGACTGTCAGTCCAAAAGTGAATAGGCTAATGCATCATGGTCACTGAAGTCAACTTCTTGAAGAGTGTACGGATGCACGCGATTGCATGCAAAAAAGTCCTTAAGCATTTTCCCCATATTTCAAGGCAAACTGGTACAAATTCCACTCATTACTTCAGAAAACATGACCAACGCTTTCAAAAGACGAGATCCTGCTGAAAACGTGAAAGTGAGGAAAATGACAATAATTAAAACCTTACGGCAGGAAACATAAAGGAACAGCCATTGCTAGTTTAGTTCACCCTGTCCTGCCTCTCCGGGCATTGTGATACTATGTTTTCCCTATTTTTCCATTCCTCGCCTTTCATTATCTTGTTGGTTTCCATTATTCTATTTTTCCTTTCTTTTCTGAGTCTCTCTCTCTTGGGGTGCCGTCACACGGACAGTTTTTTCTGGCATCTTGAGACGCCTTTCCGCCAGCGCTGGGACCAAGTGGAGGTCACTGTCCCACAGTAGAACCGTTTCCGTCATAGACCGGCTTCCTGCTTTCGCCAGTTTCTGCACTTGAATGCACTCTGGTGAAAAGTTTTTGCATGGATAAGGCGAACTTGGCTATAGGCTATGCTGAATGATTTTACTTGGTCAAAGCCCGCCCAGAGCCCTGAGCAGGAACGTCCACACTCTCTTTCGGCAGTTTCTATATATAAATGCATGAATGTGGAATTTAGGCTATAGGTCAAGCACTGGGATCTATGAGGTCATTCAGCGCTGAAAGGGAAATTGATAGTAGAAAGGTCTAAAAGGTGTCACAGGAGGAAAACCTCGCAGTTGCACTGAAATAATTTTTAGGAGAGGGTGGATAGCAAGATGAAAGAAAGAGAATATGAACAGAGGTACAGTAAAAGGAATGAAAGGGGCTGCAGCTAGGGGCCGAAGGGCGTTGCAAAGAAACTTAAGTAATGCCTACAGTGCACCGTGTGAGGTGCACTGACGGCACTAACCCCCTACGGGAGTTTCTACTGTGACCACTAACCAGTTTTCTTCGTTTAGGGAGAGCCCTTTCAATCCAACCCAGCACCCACAAGCATGACACCAACGACTGTTCATTATTAGTACCACAATTAGTTACTTCCAGTCTCTGAACATTCGCTACTGGCCGACATAGAATCAGATCAATGTTGCTGTGAGATTCGGTGCGATAAAGTTTCTCTCTCTCTCTCTCTCTCTCTCTCTCTCTCTCTCTCTCTCTCTCTCTCTCTCTCTCTCTCTCTTACGAGTGCTAACGGGTTGAATTTCAAACCTTAGAGGACGCAAAATGTCACTTTATTTCTAAAAACTCCTTGCTTTAAATTCAAAGTAGGAACATGATATAATGTGTATCAGAACAAATTGCTTCTATAACTAAACTGTAACGTATTGGCTAAATGGGTAGGCCTAATTGTATTCAGAGTAAACAAAAACTGATCACTCAATAGGTATTCAACCACCAAGGGCACTCAAATTAAATAAAATCGTAACAAGGTTCAAATGATAGGAGCATTCCCTCTTTCTGAACACACACACTCGACAGCCGGCGAACACAAAGCTTGAACTATCAACGCCGACTATTCCCTTCGGCACTCGGACTTCATCGGGGAAGGATGCCAGCTGTACAATTAATGCGACTACAGAACTGCATCACAAGGTTCGCAAAATAATAAAATTTAAAACAGATAATAACCACGTTCGTTAAAAAAATAAATTCAAAACAAAACACTCATGAATTTCAAAATAATGGTTGGGCTAAATGTAATGAGCTAATTGGTGAAGTGGAACTATGCGAATCTGGTAACGCCTTGTCCATGCAGCAAACGCCTATTTGCACATGCACAAAGGGAAGGGCAAACCAAACACAACCTAACAACCTCGTTCAGTCATTACCACACCTAATATCTGTTACAGCCTTCATGAACAGATTAAAACAAGTGTCATTCTTGAACAGATATATATATATATATATATATATATATATATATATATATATATATATATATATATATATATATATATATATATATATATATATATGTATGTTGATTTGTGTGTGTGTATGTGTAACTGAACCATGAAAATATGGAACGCTGTAAAGCTTGTAACTTTTATTGAATAAATATATCCGGAGATGCCATCTAGTTCCAATGAGGTCCTGTCAGTAATATATATATATATATATATATATATATATATATATATATATATATATATATATATATATATATATATATATATATATATATATATCCTTAATTAGTAAAGAATATTTGATTTAGTTTGGAAAAAGAGACACAAGACAATGTCTGCTTTGAAAAGCTCCTTGAAGACACGGAATCCATCCTTGGCTCCAAAGACTTTTAGTTGTCTCAAGGACGGATTGTGTGTTTTCAGCAGCTTTAAAAGCAGGAGCCTTTTTTTGCTTCTTTTTCCAAAACTAAATCAGATCAGTTTAGCTCTTTCACGATACCGGCCTGGTCAGATTTGGTCTGTACCTGATTCACTGCCCCCACGTACCATACGAATTTCCATAGCGGCAACTTTTTTTATCGCTTCATGTAACCTTATATTTCATGCTACTTAGCACATTTGATGTCATTGTAAAGATAATGAGTTATAATTTATCATGTTATGTTAGATAAACCCTAAAGCCAAAATAAAGCACCAAATCACGAGTTGAAGTTAGCCGTATTGGAAAAATTTTAGCCTCATTTTTTAATTCACCAGAAGTCAATAAGCAGAGATACCTCAATTTTGTATATACAACACAAATGTAAATTAAATTGTCTTTCATTTACTTATAAGTCATTACTATTTGTGTTAAGTACGATATGTCAAAGTGCAATGAAACAAATGCAAAAATATATACACGAGTTGTAGGTTGTAGGTTAGCTGTTTGTTACTATTAAAAAAAAAACACCAAAAATAACTAAATTGGGATATCTAATTGTTCTGTACAGCTGAGAAAGTACTATAATTCGGATTTCATAATAGAAACTTTATAACTATTTGCATGATGTATGACGCAACACACCCCTTAATAAAATAGGCAACACAAACTCGCATGAGCAGCCTGGGAGAACTTACGAATGAAGGGAAATTTCAAGTATTACTTACATTTACAAATAAAAAAAATGTAAACTTAGATACCTAATTTTTATATTATATTTGTTAATTAAAACGCATCCCTCTCCTCTCAATAAAAATAAATAACTTATTCACGTGAGCAGCCAGGGAGAACTTTTGTGCATTGTAAAATGTCATCGTTATGTACATTTAAAATTTAAAAAAAAAATAATAATAATAAATGATTAAGTTTATAATTGGTAGCCTAATATTTTTTAAAAATACAAATGCATCGTGTTCATCATCATAAAACATTTTCGCCAAAAAACAAATTACACACAAAAGCACAAGGAAATACTGAAAACATACATAAATCTCGTAAAAATACCAAAAAATAACGCATTTTATAAAAAAAATACACAAAATATATATAATAAACATACATGAAATGTAATCTGGTGTACTCACCAAGAATCCTGGTCTTCATGTCTTGCTAATGCCTCCTCCTCTGTTTCGAAGACCTCGCAGTTCATGTCGTTTGACTAGGGGGAGGAGGAGCAGGAGGAGGCATTCCAGATGCTCCTGCTACTGCTTCCCCGGTACTAGGGTGGGAGGGGGGTGCCGTGGTGGTGGACGAGTGCCAGTAGTTTCGGTTAGTATGGTGATCACGGAAGCTTTGTGTTTTTATGCAGAGGTATTCTGCACCAGGCACAATGATACGTGGTGTCCTCTGGAAAGCCCTTCATGGAGCAAGCACGGCACCTCTCCCTCGGCTTCTTGAAGTCTGCCACGTGCACAGTGCCAGGAAAAGGGCGGGACCTGGGGTCCGTTTTGGAGTCTTGGCTTCAGCTGCCGAAGGCATAGCAGCATCGTCAGAAGTGCTAGTGGCAGGAGAGAAACCAGTTGATGTATTAGGGTGGACATAACAGCATAAACAGGTGCAGGGGCAGGATCATCAGGAGCAGGTGCAACACCCTGCAGAATACGCATTAGAATAAGGCCACTCATCCGGATTGAGTTCCATTAGACTAGTATTTGTCAGTTCATGGAACTGTAAGGGATTCAGTTTATTTTGGTCTGTGGTAAACTGGCAATCCAAAATGTATGTATTTTTGCAATGCAATGTGCAGCAAGTACTTCACCGTCTTCCACATGAAGCTGTGGCACTAAAACATCTGGTCAAAGAGGTCAGCTCCGTTCACATACTGTATGTATTCCTACTGCCGTAGTCACCAGCTGAGTAACTCCACCCTTCTCCCCCCTTTTTGTTCAGCGTACTGTATTCCTCCTTGTCCGTGCCTTGCAAGTTGGTTCTTACAGTACCCAACCATGAGTGCTTTTGGTGGCCCTCTCATGAGGCGTCAAGTGCCACTGGTGTGCACCCTGTGTTCACAGACCCCAAGTCGAATAAGATAAGATGAGTTACCTAGAGATCCCACTTTCAACGCTCATGCGCATGACGTCACAGGGCGACACATCAGCGGGAAATATCCCGCGTTTTCAGATGTTTATGTTTCCATTTGCGAGGAAAGATTCTTCATGGTGATATGTGCCACATATGGGTGCTCCAACTCTTATAAGAACAATATAAATGTTGGTAGTGAAAAATTAAATTTTACCATTTCCCAAAAGATAAGGAATTATGTAAGAAGTGGGTGAATATACGTAACACTGCAAAAATTTGTTCGTCACATTTCCAACCCAATGATCTTAACAGAAACCTTACGCACAAATTACTTAATTACTGTCCTAGGAATACCCGCAATCTAAAAGAAGATGCCATACTAACACAAAATCTTTATAATAATGTTACTCTTGAGTCAGGTAAACTTGTCACTAGTATCTCGCCACTTTAGTTTGGTTTACTAGGCCTATGTTACATGTATATAGCATTTTGGTCAACTAAGTGAACTGTAGGCCTATATGGATAGGCTTACTTAGAAATTTAAGAGATTATATGAATTTATCAGCTATATTTCTCATGCAAGTAAATCCTTGGCTACGATCGGAAGAATGTCTGTAAAGATCAAAGAGAGAGAGAGAGAGAGAGAGAGAGAGAGAGAGAGAGAGAGAGAGAGAGAGAGAGAGAGAATGCAAAATTCCATAGAAAAAGTATAACTAGATGAAAAAAGTTGTTCACTTATCTTGAAAAATAACTTGAAATGTAACGAGAGAGAGAGAGAGAGAGAGAGAGAGAGAGAGAGAGAGAGAGAGAGAGAGAGAGAGAGAGAGAGAGTTGAATGTAATAAGATTTTCAAAGAAATGTTCGAAATAAAGATAATGTCATAAGTGAATTTTTATTTCCATTGCTATTATATTCCCTATCGTATGTATTTGTATTTTGCAAATATAGTCATAAAGACATTAATATTAGTCTACTTTCATAAATGCAATGTTAGGAATCCAAAAAGAGGCATGAACATAAGACTATGATCAAATCGTATATGACAGCTGTCCAAATAATCGTCTCAGTACTCCTTTCACGGAGCGTCTTGACACAGCCAAGCATCTGAAAAATCACACTACGGTACATCGTGAAATCAAGCACTTAACGGATTCTGCCTCAGACAAAATATAAATTTTGATTCTATATATTTCACTGGTTTCTGGGACCTACAGTAGTCACTTTGAAAGATACCCTCCCTTTCCACGGAAGGAAGCAGACCTTCATCCAAACACAGGAGGCTCTTTCCTTGCACATGAAGATGTTGGTACGAGTTTTGGATAGATTCAAGAACTGGTCGCACAACATAAGCCTATCGATAGTATCTGGTGGTAACGCTAGCTGCTTCATTGCATGAAAATAGCGAGATATTTGCACGAACTTTGTGTGTGACATCACTAGTTGCCACGCTCCTTAATATTATTTATTATGTTTAGACCAATAATCCGTTCTTGTGGCAACTTCTGCAAAATAAGTGGCATAATGGCGGCATAGTAATGGAGTAATTCTCCCGGGAAAAGTAGCCGGAGGAAACCTAAGGCACTCACTGGCACTTTCAGCCGCGAAACATCTCTAAATTCACGCAATGCAGGGGGTCAGAAGGGAAGGAGTTGCGTGAAAGGGACCCAGCTGAGACGCGAAGATGAAGGCTTAGTGCTCCCCTCACCCTACCCAGCCTCCTCCCACCCATTCTCGCCTTGTGTCATTTCAGTGATGGGACAGGAGGGTCTCCCCTCACTGTTATCAACACTTTCAATTTCGGCCATAAAATCGTCACTGCCATCATTACTATATGTCACTTTCACTCTCCATAAGGCATCAATAGCCTAATTATCTTTCTAAGCGTTAAATTATACTTTTGGAACTCAGTAAAGTGCAATAAACAATGTATATTGTACTTGTTAGGAGGGATGAAGACTTCACATGCTGCTTTCTCCAAGTGCTCACTCTCTTTTGCCGGACCCTTGAACATTGCAAGACACTGCTCTAACAACGCACTATGGCATTTTCAAAACACTAAGTAACACCTTTGCAACAAAATCCGAAAAAATGGGCAAAATTGAGTAAGAAATAACGGCGCTATAGGCTTTTAAGTAAGCGGCACTGATAACACGCCTAACGAGTCATATCACGCGATCACACTGGCTGTTATTAAAGGACATTTCGGCGCATGCGTAGGTCACGGGCTCCACCCACCCTGTGCTGTGAGGAGAAGCAGTGTCTCGTGACGTCATATTCAAACCATTGTTATGACCAATATTGGTTATGACGAGCTTATCTGATTTTCGATGAAATTCTTTAGAAAAAATCTTCTGACGCGCGTGCGCGTTCATCGTGCACATCGAAGTTGGGCGGTCGGACGCGCATGCGCATGATTCATGCACGAAAGTGTTGATTTAGCCTATTCTGAATGGTTTATATATATATATATATATATATATATATATATATATATATATATATATATATATATATATATATATATATATATATATATATATATATATATATAATGTATGTATATGTGTGTGTGGGTGGATGTTTATTAGTGTCTATGTGTGTCTGCACAGAGCAATAATCAGAGAAATAGGGAATGTAATGGCAAACTTTTGTGTTTACAAAACGATAGAGTATTTTTACATCGTATCATCTCCCACACAAGAACTGAGGCGCAGTCACTCTTGTTTTCCAGAAGGAGGAAAAGGCCCCTCGAGGTCTGTGTTCGGTGTAGGCAGCGTTCCTCAGCCGGAGAGCCCCTCCCTGCCCTCAGTGCATTCTGCAGAAGGGAAATGGAAACATGTCTGGCGATGGCTTTCTATTGCACCGTTAGAAAACTCCTGTTTGTTGGAGAGTTCAGTTTAGGTATATAATACTCTTAAGGCGATAAACTTATTTTTACAGAATGTCATTAATAAAGAATAACGTTTTAGTATTAGTTTTGTAATGTTTCTGTTACTTGCAAGGCTGCGAAGAGTATAACAGTAATCCAGGTCTTTTACTTCTTTACCATTTCACTAATTTTCCTGTTTATTTTACAAACTCATTTTTTTTAATTATATTAAAGTTATCAGGAAAAGACAGTTCTTTCTTCATCCAAGTTTGTTTTATTTTAAATGAAAATCTTTCGTGTCTCTCACATACAAATAATATTAAAAGGGATTGCCTCAACATTCAGTGCTCAACATTCAGTGTTCCAGTAATTAAAAATTACTGTAATATAATTAAACAGTTCACTTCTCAAGGATGACTATATAAAAGGACTGCAGCGGTTGTTCATATAATATATATATATATATATATATATATATATATATATATATATATATATATATATATATATATATATATATATATATATATATATATATATATATATATATATATATATATATATATATATATATATATATATATATATATACTAACAGGACCTCATTGAAACTGGATGGTATCTAGCGAGTTATTTATTCAATTAAACTGACAAGCTTTCCAGGACCAACAGTCCTCATTGTCAAGTATCCATGGATACTTGACAATGAGGACTGTTAGCCCTGGAAAGCTTGTAATTGTTTTGAATAAATAACTCCGCTAGATACCATCCAGTTTCAATGAGGTCCATTAATGCACAGAACATTGTCAAGTGATCCATATATATATATATATATATATATATATATATATATATATATATATATATATATATATATATATATATATATGTATATGTGTGTGTGTGTGTGTGTGTGTGTACCTAAGAAGTTCTTCAAAGTGCATATTACCTTTTCCTGGTCATATTAACAACATACTAACGATGACTTTCTTCACTCTCTCTCTCTCTCTCTCTCTCTCTCTCTCTCTCTCTCTCTCTCTCTCTCTCTCTCTCAGATGCTGTGTATCCGCAGAAGAGATGGAAAGAATTACAAATCTTTTAAATCATCATCCAATTATTGAGACAAGGAAATCGAATCGGAATAGAGAGAAAAAGGGGAAACGTTGTTAACAAGACAGCTGCACACCAAAGGCAATAAGGGCGTGTGGTGAACACAGGTACAGTATTCTTTGCGGATAAAGCGTCATACAGACTGGAAACGGCGGTAACTTTACCTTGCAGTGGCCTGACCGACAAAGTCTGGGTGGTAAAGGGTTTTATGGGTCAGTAAGTCTGGTGAAATAAAAAAAGGGTTTTATGGGTCAGTAAAATCAGCGTCTGATGAAATAAAAAGTCAATAAATGCATAGAAGTAACACAAGGAAATGTCACCATGGATATATATATATATATATATATATATATATATATATATATATATATATATATATATATATATATATATATATATATATATATATATCCGAGAGAGAGAGAGAGAGAGAGAGAGAGAGAGAGAGAGAGAGATGAAAGGATCGGAGACCCAAGAGGAACGCAGGGGAGGAAGAATGTGCATCCATCCAGGGGTCTTGGCCACAGTTAAAGAAATCGAAATAGTTCGCACTTGAAGACGTATTAGAGTGAGGTTGAATGCAGAATATACAGACCCTTCAAATATACTGTTTAAGATGCGTTTAAATTCTGCGTCATATATATAGGTTTTAAGTCAAACTATGAAATCACTTTCTCGTCATTGACATCTTTTGTTGTTCATTGATTAATTTTTTTTCTGTATAATTTACAAAACCAGCAACAATGACAATATTAATAAATGCTGTCCTTTACTTTTCAATATATATTCCATGGTGCTTACATCCATTTCCTAAAATTTTCTGATGTTTGTTGAGTGGAATCTCGCTCTTCAAGTTACGATGATTAGTATAAAACTTTAAACAGAAGCCTAAAGTTTTTAAAGCTTCATAGTCCCCTGAGGTTTTATACTTTATTTACATCTATTCATGAGAATACAAGTCTTTATGGATTATTGGGATATAGATATAACATACTTTGGGATAAGCTCTTCTCTCTCTCTCTCTCTCTCTCTCTCTCTCTCTCTCTCTCTCTCTCTCTCTCTCTCCTGAAACACATACAGCAATCTGTTGCAGAAGTCCCATTAGCAGCAAGCCTTGTTCCACATGATGGCGGCGGCATCGAGCTGCAATCACAGGTCGAAGAAAAACAATGAGGTCACAGGACCCACATCTTGATGGCTATTCCCATTTCAGTGGAGAACGAAATCAATTTCCATTTCGACTGCCTTTTCGACAAACGCTGCTGACGAATGTTTCTGAAAGGAAGTAACTTTATATGAACGGAAAATCAGTAAAAACGAAAATGGAGTCAGGAAATGTTCATAATATATCGTAACAGCTTTGAGGAAATATTTCTGCGCAGAAAAGAAGACTTTACCAGTAACATGGAATTCGAACTCTTCTCTTTCAACATCATTCTATAAGAATAAACATGAAACTTTCAGAGATATTTTAAGCATAAATATCACATATCTATCAAAAGTCTCATTAAAAGCTTCGAATAGAAAGTTCTTGACAGCAAATGGAAGGCTCCGTCGACCCCGAACATGATCCAGTGATTCGAAACTGCTATCAGGAATGCTGATCCCTGTCCAAAGTTATTTCTGGTATGTGAACTCAGTGACGATGTGGCATTTCATTTTTTCATTTCTGTTAAATACCAGAATAAGTCTATTTATATTTAGTTCGAAAATACAAAACATCACAGTAGAGCATCATTTTAAGGAGAAAAACTTGGAAGTTAGCCAGTTATGAAGACAAAAAAAGTTACGTATATATTAATAGCGTAGTTTTACTGCGAGATCACTTTAAAATCTGCGGGAATAGGAATATCTTTTCATATTAGTATTTATAAAACTGAACGAAACTGTGGCTATGCTTTTTTAGGTGACATAATCATCTTAAACCCACCGCCTACAGAAATGAAACCAAGAAAAACGTGTATCGAAAGGGATCTGATTTATGTTTGTTAATGCTTTTCTCACTAATCTCATGGAAAGAAGTGTCTTCCGAACTGAATGTCAGTTTTTCTGATATCTTGAGCCGTGGAATGGGTGACCTTATGTCCTTATCTGGAGCAGACACGAGGAAAGCAGGAAAAAGGAAACGTAGGCCGAGGTGTTCGGACCCAGAGATATCGAACGAGAGTATTATCAGAGTCCGACAAAGTGGAACAGAGAGAAGTGAAGGGTTTGTTATTAAGGTGAAAAGATCGTGATCTTGTGGGAGGAAACGGAAAGAGGAATTAGCCTTTGAGGGAAAGAGAGAGTCTCTCATTTCAGTCAGTGGAACTGTGGCCGAAATAGAGGCAGCAAAGAAAGGAAATGGAGACTGATAAAGTAGAAGGGAGAGGACGTTGATAATACAAGTTACCTATGAATCAGTACTACAGGCTCTGTACAGCAGACTCTTGGTAGCCGGATGAATAAGTCCCTGTTTCCTCTGTGCAAATCCAGAAGGTCTGGGTTTAAACCCTGACACGGCCCAAACCAGTTATCATTGGTGTAAGTTATTCCTAAGATAAAGTCCATTCGACATCAAGGGGTATTCGTGGCTTAATTTTTGGAAGAATAAGAAATTGACTTAAGTCACAAGACAAAAACACACATATATATACATATATACATATATATATATATATATATATATATATATATATATATATATATATGTGTATGTGTATATATGCCTGTGTGTGTGTTTTAGTCTTATCACTTAGGTCACTTTCTTCACACACACACGAATATATCTATCTATCTATCTATCTATCTATATATATATATATATATATATATATATATATATATATATATATATATATATATATATATATATATATATATATATATATATATATATGCATATTTATATATACGTGTGATTTTATCTTGTGACTTAGGTCACTTTGTTATTCTCCCAAATATTAAGCCACGAATACCCCTTGATGTCGAATGGACTTTATCTTAGGAATAACTTCCACTCGTTTATAACTGGTTTGGGTCGTGTCGGGGTTTGAACCTACACCTTTTGGATTTGTACAGAGGAAACAGGGACTTATTCATCCGGCTACCAAGAGTCTGCTGTACAGAGTCTGTAGTACTGATTCGTGTATAACTTGTATTATCAAAGTCCTCTCCCTTCTACAATACTTTATCTCTCTCAATTTCCTTTCTTCGCTGCCTCTAATTTACTGACGAAGAAATTGAGACTTATATTCAGACACTTTGCCAATTCCCTTCCTACCTTTAAAGAGAAGACTCTCTGAAGGAGGAGATGAAAATTGTTGAGAGAGAGAGAGAGAGAGAGAGATGCTAATATTAATACTTTTTCGTATTAATTACATGCAAAGTTGGTATATAGTTCCATTTATTTACCATTATGTTAATTTCTCACACTGAGGAGATGCATTTACAGCAATGATTGTTGTCAAGGTCAGTGTGACAACATACAGTACAGTACTGCAGGCTTGCCGATTCAGAGGAAGCTCACTGACGATACTCGGTATTCAACTCTTTCAGGAAGAGTTATTGTCGCAGTGAAAACATCTGTCATCGAAAGAGTAATGCACTCGTTTGTTGTACACAGCTACTGCCAGAATTGTTAGAATCTACAGCATAATTCAGAGCATGAGAAGACGGCATCATCATGAAATGCCCCTATAAGAGAAACAATTCGTTTGCAGGTGCTCTGCTGACACTTACAATGATATTATGCCCTTTAAATCATCTGCAAACTTTCCAGAAGAAATCGCAGTCAATTAGGAATTATTATATGTATGTATAGAAAATCCTTTGTCTAATAGAGAGAGGGAGGATTTTCGTTTTCTGTAAAAGAAAACTACTGAGATGTTATTTGTCTGTCCGTCCGCACTTTTTCTGTCCGCCCTCAGATCTTCAAAACTACTGAGGCTAGTGGGCTGCATATTGTTATGTTGATCATCCACCCTCCCCAAATTGCAGCCCTCTAACCTTAGTAGTTTTTATTTTATTTAAGGTTAAAGTTAGCCATGATCGTGCTTCTGTCACCGCTATAGGGGCCCACAACACTAGCCACCACCGGGCCGTGGCTGAAAATTTCATGGGCCACGGCTGAGAGTTTCATGGGCCGTAGCTGAGCGTTTCATACAGCATTATACGCTGTACAGAAAACTCGATTGCACCGAAGAAACTTCGGCACGTTTTTACTTGTTTGTATTGTTTTGAAATTGTGGAGCTTAAATCCATTGTAGATTACATGTGTCGCGCATTGTCTGCAGAGTCTCAGACGTCCCAAGAATTTTCCTTTTCATTGACGGTTGCTGTCCGGACTGAATCTGTCTCGTCAACGAGGTCCTGTTTTGGGAATGCTGTCACTGGGAAGTGTTTTGGGGGAAGGCAGACAGTGTCTGGTGTTCAGTTCTAGAAAACGAAATGTAGTCAAGAAAACCAGACGGTGACATTTTGATTGTCCTCATGTTCTGATGTTGCCTCATCTGACTGTCTATGACTAGAACTGATGAAGCCCAAGATTTTAGTCATGAATTCATTCATCAGTTTTCCCTCATTTCTTCGTCTTACAATCTACTTTTATATCCTAATGTCCCTCGTCCCTTTTATCTCATTACTCTCTCTCTCTCTCTCTCTCTCTCTCTCTCTCTCTCTCTCTCTCTCTCTCTCTCTCTCTCTCTCTTCCGATCATAGTTGTACCGGTTTCCTTTGTTTATATTATTCCAAGCTTGTTGTACCCTGGATGATTATGCCTTCAAAGTGACATTACTTTATGACCTAGGGAGGTCTGCAGTGTGTTACAGCAAAATAACAGTCATGTTCGTGATGTAACCAGAGTTCGATGAAGATTACTCACTGTTGAATGGACTTTGGATATGAATCTTGGTATGTTGGTGATGCAAAAAAAAAAAAATAAATAAAAAAAATAAATAAAATATGCTAAAGGGTTAGCGGTGGTCCCCTGAGCCATGAGTGGGAGGCATCGATGACATCCTGCAACCTGCAGCTTGGAAGCAGAAAGGAGCTTCGCTTTTATAAGGCACTCGGGAATGGCATCATATGATTTGATGCTCTGAAATTACCATTTGTATTATTATCATTCAATTCTTGCGGTAGTGGAAAGCTGAAAGTGACTTTAGATGCTCGAAATCTTCTTTTAACTAATCACTATCATTACTTACAAAAGCGTCGATTATAGCGTATTAGCGTTAGTTAACACAAAAATAATAAAAAAAAGATATACCAGTATAAAAGCAGTTATCAAGAACATGTACTATAATTTACCCTAGAACCACTGGCGTGACAGTAACTGTTTGAAGACTTTTATACTGTTTGGAAACAGTATGAAATTAACTAGTTTTGCAATTCCTAACAAAAAACTTATTTCATTCATTTCCAGCGTACAAGAACAATAAATACACTACGAAAACAGCAACGTAATCATTGATAATTGACTCTTGATTCACTTTCCTCTGTTCAGATAAAAAAACAAGCATCCAAATGTTTCCTTTTGGTTCTTCAAGAATTCGTTGCTGGAGTCTGATGCAGTGCCCATCGGTCTTTCTGGACATCAAAGTAACTTGGTGTTTCCTTACATCCTGCCTGACGCATCTCGTAAGTGGTTTGTGATTCGTTTTTAGTTTTCTGTAAAAGAAAGCTATTGAGATGGCTTTGTCCGAACCTTTTCTGTCCGCCCTCAGATCTTAAAAACTACTAAGGCTAGAGGGCTGCAAATTGGTATGTTGATCATCAACCTTCCAATCATCAAACATACCAAATTGCAGCCCTCTAGCCTCAGTAGTTTTTATTCTATTTAAGGTTAAAGTTAGCCATGATCGTGCGTCTGGCACCGCTATAGGTGCCAACAACACAGGCCACCACCGGGCCGTGGCTTAAAGTTTCATGGGCCGGGACTGAGAGTTTCATACAGCAATATACACTGTACAGAAAACTCGATTGCGCAGAAGAAACTTCGGCGCACTTTTTACTTGTTATCAATCCACTATGGTGTCATTTGGTATTTTTTTTTTTTTCAAAAAGCTCTTTTGCCCTCAAGGTATTCTATCATCGTGTAACTGCCCCTACTTATCTCGACATTTCAAGTAGAATATGTCCCTTGTCATTACACGATTTGTTCCCATTTGCCAGTAACACTTTCGTTGTTACACACTCAAAGCTTGGAATCCTACATGAAAAGGGAACCTGGAATGCCTGCAGGGAGAACCTTCATAAAGGGGCCCAGAAATGACGCCCTCCTACAGGAACTGGCTTGAAAGAGCTGAATGGCATTTCACGGAAGTCGGGCAAATTAGGACGAGAGCCAGGACTCTCCGATTTTCCTACTCACTTTCCAGTCTCTTTTTTCACATGCAGTCTACTCCTTGTAACTCCCACAACATTTCTCAGGAACAAATTGTTATTAAAAAATGTTTTACAAAGCACAAGGAAATTTACAAAACGTCTGAAAGAATTTGGTAAATGAACACAAAATGCTACAGGGAAATTTTTACATCAACTAAAGGCATGCACTTAGAACTCTTGGGTTAAAATGGCTTTTTGTGGTCGATGAGGTTTTGATTAAATGTTCTGCAACTATTATTATTATTATTATTATTATTATTATTATTATTATTATTATTATTATTATTATTATTATTATTTTAGAAAAAGGCCGAACATCAACACGGTGAAGGAAACCGAATTTCTCCCTTCCATCGTACGGAGAAATTTACGAAACCAGCCGACGTCGGACACTGACGAGAGACAGAGAGAGAGAGAGAGGTGTGATAGAAAGAGAAGGAGAAGAAGAAAGAGAAAGAGAACCAGCAGCGGACACAGAAGGCAGATCACCTGAACGACAACACCCACTCCCAAATTCCCATAGCGATTATGCCCAGAAGGTCTTAACGCCTCCGGGACCGACTTTGTCACCAACCCGTGACCAACCAAAACGCAGCTGAATAACCGACCTGGCAACTCTACACCCACCGCCTCACCCCCGCTTGCTATTATTATTATTATTATTATTATTATTATTATTATTATTATTATTATTATTATTATTAGGAAAAGATTATTCTATGGTGTAAAAATGAAAAACTGGGCGTAAATGATGATAAGTAATCTGACGGTATCGGTGTTATTTTATGCCACTAATGAGGACTGACATACAGTGACAGAAACTCATTTGTTAAGTCAATATTGGCAGGGGGACAGTAAAAATAAACATACTGGCCGTTGGGCACCAAAAATCCTGGCACCTGTCACGTGTGGAATTTTGCTATCCAACAGTCAGCATGTACGTTGGTAGTGGCCCCCTAGCATACACATTCGTTAAGCCTTAGAAATAAAGCCATTGCCGGTCAGAACCTTCACCCAGTATCTCATTTTTTCCCTTTGGTTAGCAAATATGTGGATTATAAATATATATATATATATATATATATATATATATATATATATATATATATATATATATATATATATATATATATATATATATATATATAAATATAGGGACTTTTATATATATATATTTCTTTATCTGGGTTCATTTTTATTGTACCAGGTCATTCCTGTCCCCAGAGTCAGGAAAATCTCTCAGGTGGAAAGCAACACTTGAAAAACGATTTATCCAGTATCGCATACAAGTACTAAAAGAAATTTGGAACCTTGAGAATTACATTTTAATAATAAAAGAAGTCTTTTAGACTTGTATGGCCCAGTGGATGTTTTAAAGATGCTTTCCAGAAAGATTTTGAAAGACCACACGTTATAAAGCCTGTGTTCGTTGATGTGGTTTGTATATATTTATAGGGTTATATAACATATATATATAAGCTGTGCAAAATTTATATATCTGTTCCACACGTTATATATATTGATGAAAATTTATATATAAAATATATATATATATATATATATATATTATGATCGTATTGATTATCCATAAAAGAAAAAGAAAACACATGACCTTTCAGAAAAAGCTTGGAAAGAAGTGATGATAACGAAATAAAAAAAAAAAACGATTGTTCATTTGATCCTCCTTTGTCTGGGTTCGTTTGGCGGGGTAAACTTTATCCTTCGTTGTGTTCGTCCATAAGCAGAAGAAGGGACTTGCTCTTGATGGAAACTAAATAATACAAGAGGGAAGGAAGTTCATTTAGTTATGTCAGTGCATTATGAACCAACTTAGCAACACCTGAGGCTTACTTAGGGTCTCTCAAGAGAAGTCAGAATGCCAAATTTTCTTCTCCCGGTTTAATGCCTTGAGGACCGTTGTCTGTCGCCTTAAATGTTCTGGTTTGTTTTTCAACTTATGATTGAGTTAGTACCTACATGTATAACTGTGTAAGTCGGAACTCTAGTCAAAATCTGGTGATTAAGATAGAAAAGCAAGGACTTCAGAAAAAGTGAACCTAGCATTCACGACAATCACCCGCATGAACGAGTGATCAGAAATTGGACGGCAAATATTCTAGGCGAGATCCTCTGGATTCATTCGCGGTTAGCAATCTGTTTGTTTCCAGTGCACAGCTGGAGAACAAGATAAATATTGCATCATCTTCAACAGGCCCTGTGGCAGTGCTACAGGGGGCAAAAGTCGGTCATGGAATATGTGTCGTTTGTAACGTGATATTGACAAATTTTCGAAATTGTGCGTGTGTGTGTGTGTGTGTGTGTGTGAGAGAGAGAGAGAGAAGAGAGAGAGAGAATCATAACAGCTGAATCATAGATTCTCAACTATAACGTTCAATGCTTGCACTTCACTGAATGAATTCTTTTAGGTTTTTTTTTTTATGAAGGATAAAAAGTCCTGTTATCATCAAGCATCAGATTTTTTTTTTCATTTTACCAAATTGTGCGTACAAGGCTGGGATGTGAAAAAGATATTTAGTAAAAGAAATCCCCCATGCACATTGTACAAAGAGGAAATTTGGGGAAATATTAGGAAACGACGGCAAACAGTTCAGCAACCACTGCCTGGGTAGAAAAAGCCAAATGACAAACAGCTCATTCGCCGCATGCTGGGTACAAGGCGACCTTTCATTTGTTCCTTCTTTTGTTTTGTTGCTCTTGCTAGGAATGCTCCTAACAATTTCATCTTTGGACTTTAAAGATCATATAAATTTGATCGGTAGGTTACCTTCTACTGCACATGTAATCAAGCTTAGAATTAAAAAAAAAAAAACTGATATCTGTATTTGGATGAGACTAAGTGACCATGCAGGACAAGGCAAAGTAAGTGTCTCCTTTAAGTCCGATAATTAAGTACTGATTCTAGAACTGTCTTCTACGACTTATCCGTATTTTTAGGAAGTAAGATTCTTGTCCTTTATTAATGATAAATATATTTACAAAATACCTTGACTACTGAACAACTACTGCTCCAAATACTGGACTATAGATTTTTCCTTTACCTCACAAGGACATGACAAGCTTCCTGTCCGATTCGAAACAGAAAATGGAATGCAGTAGTCTAGACAGTTTCTTCGCTACTGAAATTAATATCCTGAAGTATTCTGAGCAAAGTAAGTTTCTGCCTGAAGACGAATACATGCTGTGCATCAAGCGGACGAAACGAGACGCTTTTTATAGAAGAAGAAAAAACAGGAGGTGAATGAGTGGGGTCAACAGTTCCCAGTCGACGCCAGATTTGCATAAGTAAATCATTCGATTCACCAGAAGTTCATTGTCCAAACACGGCTACAGATGTAAGGTGAGGGTGGCTGCCATTTTCTCAATCAGAATATAACTTTAAATGATGGGCCAAGATAAAACTTCTGATAGGAGACTGGTCAACTAAATCCAGTTATATATTTCTTAAACATATAGGCATAATAAAGCAAGAACGCCCTTGTATCTGTTAATAAATAATTGTACAAATAGCCATAGATATTTGTTTTCGAGGGGTTTGACAGAATTGCGCATAAAAACTTTTTTTCATCCTTCTCTGTCGCAGGAAACGGTGCCTTCATGACAGAGAGTTACGAGATGTTTTAGATTATTGCGGATCTTCGGAGACGCCTTCAGACGAGAGCGATCAGGCGAAAGCACAAGAGGCGCAGCCCTTCCTCTCTCCTGGGAACGCTGCTTTTTGTTGTTGCCCGAGCATAAGGCCGCCTTTAGAGTGCCATATTAAGAGGAATTATGAAGGAAGTGCTGGCAGTCGGACCATTATGCTGGAAGATAGCGTGATAAAAAATGACTTTATGCTTACTGTATGAAAGATAAGAAAAGATGCCGGGGTGGGGGGGGGGAGCTGGGGGTGTCATCACGTGTCCTTATCCACAGGCGTCTGTCTTCTTTATGACTACTAAATCATTCCCAGTGAGACTTTAGACCAAAGGATATCTACCTACTTTTTCTAGTGGATTTCCGTGATGCCTCAGATAAGAATGTTCTAATGTGCCACAAGTCCTTAACGGACAGACGGTCTACCACTGCAGTTGTTATTGTTGAAAAAGTAAGTATAGCTAATGTCAACAACAGCATCGAGAGCAAAGCCAATTAATCGCAGTCAGTAGCTAAAGAGGAGCTTAATAAGAAAATTATCAAAACTTTCATGAACATTTGATTTGCTTTTTTTTAATGTTCGCTTTCTATAGCCGTTTAGATAAGACTCACTTTTAAACCAGTGCTCCAGTATAAATTGAAGCAGGTTTTTTATGATCGATTTCCATTTCTTTCTCAATAATGTTTTCCTCACCACCGCTGCAAAGTTCTCATTTGTTAAGTCGTCTTCTTCAAACCGATAATGAAGGGGCGAGCTGCTATATTCGGTTTAGTGTGGTGTAAACGGCACTGAAGCATTTGAATCTCACAAATGACATCGAAAACCTTCTCACAACCGAAGCCTTCCCCTACATCTAACAATAATGAAAGCAGTGAACATCCCAACGGCAACGACATAGATTAGATTAGGACTAGGCACGAAATGCGGGAGAAACAGCAGAAAACATTTATGGTTCCTATATTTAATCACTCATTACAGGGACACATCTTGGCACGAGTATCTCTTACCTACCTCAACGTAGAGCGCTTCTGCCTACCAGGTCATTCCTGTCCCCAGAGTCATAACGGGATTTCACGGGCGTTCTGAGTCGCGTGCTCACTTCAAACGATTTTCCAGTATCGCTCCATATTTTATGGTAGGTAATTGGCCTTCAGATTTAGGATGATATTTAGGGTTTATTTTTAACATTTAATATTTTATTGCTACACTTTAGTGAGCGGTTGCTCGTTCACGTGGTTTGTACCAGAAATTTTAAAATACGTTTAACAAATTCACTTCTTAATAATGCTGTGCTAATTAAAAGTTCAAATAACTTTTTGAGAAAAATGAAAGTTAGTAATACAAAATTAATGTCAAATACAAATTTATGAGTGGGACGCAAAATTTTCCAGCACAGAGAAATTGGTAAACATTTGATAATAAACTGAAATATTTGATACAGAAATAATATTCCCTATGTGCATACGAAAAGAAAATGTTCATGTAACTTCTAAGGCGCCCTTCAACTAATCAACTAAAAGCTCCTTTAAGTGAAGAGTCGAAAATATCAGGAATAAGACTAATTTCTCGCTCTTCTGTGAAAGTCCTTCTGCGAAGGTCCTCTCGCCGAGAGAAGGTTTGAATGAACCCTTAACAGTACTTGGTAATTTCTTAGGCAGAGAGGAGGAGATGAAGAGTACGAAAGGACATCATTATCATCCGGAAGAGAGAGAGAGAGAGAGAGAGAGAGAGAGAGAGAGAGAGAGAGAGAGAGAGAGAGAGAGAGAGAGAGTAATTGTTATATTAGATAAAAATGATTGTTTCAAAAATGGAAGAAATTCTTAATGACCCCGCCAACTTTAGACAATTAAATCAGGTGGATACGCTCAAGAACAGCATTTTGTTAGAAGACGAGTTAAACAACCGGTACTTAATGAAGCTTAAAAGTGAAAGCAAAATAAGTAAATCACAATACAAAGACTTATATGGTACTGGGTCAACCCCTGGCCTAATAAGTACGATTTGCCGAAAGTGCACAAACCTGATATGCCTCTAAGATCCTTTTCTCTGCATACAATGACTTGACGTTAAGTATCTCATATGACCTTTTTGGCGAATTAAAAGGCAAGAAATTACAGGGAATTAATTTTATGGTCAGTCTGGACATCTTTTACTGATTTTTTTTCTGTAATCATTATACTTGAAAACATGTTTTTGTTCTCATGCCATGACACGAAAAGCATAATCAGAACGTTGGGACATTTCCTACAGGAAGGATGACCATATCTGGAAAAGCAGATCAAAGACAGAGAAAGCGGGGGATCAGACAGGCAAACAAGTGCAGTGAAGAACACTTTTCGAGGACTGACGCCAAGTGCTTGAGGAGCTCCTCTCCCCAGAAGGTCGTTCTGATCATGACGTCACACGAGAGAAGCGAAACAGTTTCTTGCTGTTAAGTTCGTCTGCTCCCTCGCCATTTTTTCCTGTCTTATGAACGAGAAGAGGGCCAGCCACCGTTGTCCTGTAGTGTACTTGATGTTAGGCGAGTGAAAAATTTAATATTCTTCTTTCATGTATATATATTTCAGACCTGGAGATTTTACCCTTCAGGATCGCTTGAAAATTATTTATTCCTTTCAGTTTGCTTCTTTATTTCAGAAGCAGTCTCCTTTACGTTTTAGTTTTACAAGATTTTCTCATATATTTAAGAATTATTATTACCACAAGCAATGAAAGTATCTGTGTTATTGTTGCACTTCAGCAAACGCAAACACATAAGAATATTATTTCTCCCTCCTTCATCATCTTCTTTCCTTCAAGAACATCGCACACAGAAGAAAAGAATCTCTCAGACTGACATAATCACATCCTTGTCTAAGTTAACTGTCTTCTTCCTTTTTTCTTTCGCTGGCTCTGGCGACCCTCAAACTCCTTTTATGACCCAGTGGTCTGTCTTTCATGGCGGTACAGGGACATTAAACTGCAGATTGTGACATATCTATCGTAGTGCCTTGTTCCTCGGTCGTTTACTGTGCCATAAAGTTGATCCTCATCTGCCACCTACGAGGCAGTGCTCCGATTTATTAGGTGAAATTGGTCTCTTATTTTTCCATTGTCTCTCACCAAATGTTTTTCAGAGGTTGTCCGGGTATTCCTTTAGAGCTCATTTCATTCATTTTGTATGCTTTACGAGCATGAAATTCCCTGTTACACACAGAAATAGATTCTGAGAAATTTCGAGGAACAGGCGTTGCAGAAAATGCGAATGATGACATACTTTTGAGAGTCAGAATATTGTCCCTCGTTGTTACGTATCATTCAGACTGAGGATTATAAACTTTCCGAGGGTTCTTGGAGAAAATATAATAATAATATTAATAATAAACTGAAGTGGTGGAGAACAGAAGGCTTGCTCGTGTCGTTTGTTTGAGAGGTTTAATTCAAAAGAACAAAAGTGCTTTCCTCTTGAAGAATGTTAGAACTACTCATGAGCCCTCAGGTGGACGTGGCCAAAGAAAAGGTTTAGTTTCTCGAGATCTGTGAATTCACATAACGAAAACTGACCTAGAAAAAAAGAAACACATTTACATCAGTGTCACTATTAATTACTGTAGAGAAACTGTAAAAAGTGTGATTTCCTTGGGTAGCATCTTCTCGCAGATGTACAAGCAGTCAGGACTAGTAAACAAAGTTGCTTTTATCTTATATTTTACATGAGATAAAATGATAAATAAAGTTTACCGATGAAAGAAGCGGTAAACAGCATATTTGGTTAGTCTTGAAAACACACCACGCCTTTGGAGTTAATATTTCTCGTAACAACAGTATTTCAAAAATCAATTGTCATTCATTTTAATGGTATGTTATATTTCCTATTGAATCTTACAGCTTTTGATGCGATTTGCGTGAGTGTGTGTGTGTGTGTGTGTGTGTGTGTGTGTGTTCACGTGCACTGTCATTCGTTTTATAATAGCTTGATGCAAAACGCGCAGCTAGGAATTCAGATGTTTTAGGATGGGAGCAAATATAAACTTTCGATGGACATAAAAGTTCTGTTGATTTTTATACTTCAGCTCTCACGTAAAAGTTTTAATGAGGAGCCTTCAGTTCTGAGCAAGGGATTGTGATTAGTAGACAGATTTTTATGCTTTATATATTTCAGTTCTTATCTTCCATCATATCGCCGTCAAAGTTATAGTTTATCTTTCAAATGTGATTATAGAGGGAGATACTCTATGTCAAGATGACCACTTACAAGAAAAAAGGACATATTACCAATTTTAGAATCGTTTTCTCGAAATGATAATATAAATGGCGGAAGTGCCTCATTGTAGGTTAAATTAAGAAAATAGTAAGAGGATTAATAAGGGCCATTTTATACTTACTCCTTGTGAAGTCTGGTAGTTAGCTGAACTGTAAGTTACTTCCATAGAAAAGAAAATGAGATGTCAACTCATGCCAATAAACCCAAAGTAAATGAATCTCAAGTCTTGAAGAAAAATACATATATTTGCAAAAATCTAGAATCGCAATTCTTTTAATCCTTGTTGGAATTACAACAGTTTGATTTTTAACGAATTTTAAATCCATTACTCAGTAACCATAAGAACTCATTTGTGCTTCCATATCGCGATCTATAATAGGTAATCTAATGTTTCTTGGTCCTCGGATAATTTCTGGACCAGCCATCTTTTATTCTGCGATTTTATACCAAATAAAAGTACAGTACAGCAAAATGGAAAAAAAGTGAGAATGTGGATCAACAGCAAAAAACAGCATCAGTAATGGACCCCAGCCCCAGGTCATGCGATTAGCTGGCGAATGCTCGCCATGATGTTCTATATAATCGTTATTATTGCTATTGGCAAACTGACTTTTTACACCGGGAAAGAAAGTTTTAAAGGAGATTTGTGTGACGGGAGGAATGAACAGATGCTGAATATTTAAGCCTCGGAGAGGAAAGTCTTCGGCTTTCGACAGTAACAAAGAAAAATGTTCTTCTCTTCTTTTTTCGCCAAGTTTTCGCAGATATAAACCTGAAAGGCACAGCGATATGTATGCTGTACAAGAATGTTCTTCTTATTCGTCTTTTCTAATTGGACTGAAATATGTGTTAATTAATGGAGCATATATTTTTTTTTTACTTTTTATGAAGATTTAGAAAACGAGACTTTTGAAGAAAAAGGAATTTGCCATTAGGATATCATCTGTCAACAATATCCATAGAATAAGCCAGGCACGGTAACTTAGTATTTAATGGCTTCGCCTCACAAATGACAGGCAGAAAGTAGATCCTTCGTGAGGGAAACAGTTTCCTGGAAAACCCAGTGAGCCCCTTCTGACCTAAGCTCTTGAAAAGATACCCTGAGCTAAACGCTAAAATGTTCAGAAATGTCAGGTTAGTTCAAGAAATGTGCAGTAAATGACCAAGTTCGTGATATCTGTAAGCTCATTGTGCACTTAATGAAATTCGCAATTCCACAACTCTCAGTACATGCGCATATGAATAATGCCATTTTCTTACATAAGAAAGTAAAACTTTACACCAGAAAGAAACTGGATAACACTTTTACCTGAATTGAAAAGCCTTTCTTACAATGAAAACTGAATATCAGTGATTTTTTTTCAAGTGTCGCCAAATATAAATAGAATAAGTAAATATCTTTCAGGAGCTAAATTTTTCAAACTTTTTACTGATAATTAATTGGAATAATGCAACATGTTCAACTGAAATTTAAAGATATTTCTTTCAATACAAGCTTAACGTTTATCAAATTTGATAAAGGTAATAAAGCACAGCCAGAGTAAAACCTTATTTTCTCTGTTGTAAGTAACAGAGGAAAAAGGAAGGCAAAAACTGCACTACATCTGAATTTGTCGGTAAATTTCCTTTCTTCGCGGCTACCAAGACAACTGCTTGCAGCGTAAGAGGGAAACGTGTTTTTTCATCAAGCTAATTTGCTTCAAAAAGAAAAGTTTGATTAAGTGTCAGCAAAAGAAAGGAATGACCTCAGAAAATCCATGAGTATAAGGTCACCACACTTGTAAGGACACCTTTTATCATTTTGAGAATTATGGCACATTTTTCCTTTATTTAGAAATATTCACTAAGATGCACAACACCTACAGTAGAGCACTGAAAGGCCTGGGTGTGGAATTGTTTACAGGATAATGAAAATTCTGGCGCAAACTATTAGAATATGGAAAATCAGGTCATCATTTTCTTCTGCCCATATTCATTTGAAGTTTGAGCGTCTATTGCGCAACATTTGTTGAATTTTTTATGTACCCATAACAAAGGGACATTCACTAGAAGAGAGAGAGAGAGAGAGAGAGAGAGAGAGAGAGAGAGAGAGAGAGAGAGAGAGAGAGAGAGAGAGAGAGAAATGAGTAAATTCAATAAAATCGTGAGAATTACTGGACGCGGGTTAGAGGAATACAAACCAAATTCTCCTCTCAGGACATTCGCTTCCAGATTTCAGATTTGTTTGGACAATATTTCTTTAAGCCACTTTTCATTCCCTCAACGTAAACCCAAGACTGAACTAAAAAAACAGTTTTCAGGAAAAGATATTCCGATGAAGGTTCGACAGGCAAAAAGAATCTCTCGAATTATTTTTGCCTTCTATCCTGGGCATGTAAATGTCTTCGCAATTTTCAGTATGACTTGCATTTGAAAGTCAAGGAAGCGGATGGCACAATATTTATGCAACCCGGAAACATACACACACACACACACACACACACACACAGAGAGAGAGAGAGAGAGAGAGAGAGAGAGAGAGAGAGAGAGAGAGAGAGAGAGAGAGAGAGAACAATTTGAAAAATTATGATAATGCTATATTAAAAAGAAATTCTTCCGTGAATAAGCAACTGAAATTTCTTTTAATTTTAGAGGTTCCAGGAAGCGAGCAAAGAAATTGACTTCCACAAGGACACTGACATTTGGTCTCCAAAGTGCTTGTGTTGGGACGATTCTATTCCAGTGTGACCAGTGAGTTACCTTATTAGAGAGATGGCCTGGAGATTTATAACATGGATCAATCCACCGTGCCTCTTTTTAAAATTTCAAACTTAGGGGTTAAGACAAAATAGGTTGCACAGGGACTTGAGGTTTATAATACATTATATAAAATTCTTTCAGAAAACATACATAACATACATATATATACATATACACATACATATATATATATATATATATATATATATATATATATATATATATATATATATATATATATATATATATATATATATATATATATATATATATATATGTATATATATATATATATTCTTTATATATATATATAATATCAATATGTATATCTAATTTATATTTTATACATATTTTGACAATATAAAATTAAAAATAAGATATTTCAGATTTCTATTATCTTTACTTGACTGTGATACAGTTGTGTTTCAGTATTAATTGTGGGTAGAAAAAACATACCATTCTTTATGTCTCCACCATTATGTGATCATCAACTGATGTCTTCTAATTTGGTATTTTTGACAAATTTTGGCAATTTAAAATAAAAAAAGAGAGATTTCAGCTTTCTTATATATCCTAAATTGAGGTCAGATTACCTTTACTTGACTCTAACAGATACTGCTTTGTTTCAGTATTAATTGTTGGTAGAAGATTCAAATGGTATAATGTTGTGAAATCGCTCAACTGTTAGTTTAAGAAAACTTTCTAAATAATGTGCGGCGACGTGTTCACTCATTTCTCAGGGAATACTGCAGGAAGAGAGCTGTACAGTAAATGCACTGCTCTTTCTTTTTTTGACATTAGGAAAAGCTTAGACTTAAAGCTGGAATCTACAATTGAGCATAAACCTATCGTCAGAAGACCAAGTCCTTTGATTGGAACATTTTTCAGTAGATTTATTTAGTGAAGTGTTTCCCTTAAAATAATTACACGTAAAATGTTTTAATTCTCTAAAATTATAAGTGAATAGGCAGCAGCAGTTACGTTGATAATTCTCAAAGAATGCGTTCGAATTTTCCGTTATTCATAAGGTCTCCTTTCCTGTATTTTGAAGCATGACTAATAAAACATTTGCGATCTGAGGATTTTCCCTTTCTTTGCACATGATTTCATTCCCATTCCGAAAGACCATCAGGAACGTTTGTTGAAGAGGAAATGAGAATGGTCATGAATCTGACTGCTCCATTAAAAGCGAAATGGCGTCTCTTGACCTTTTGATGACCCGTTGAGACTTATTCCTCGACCCAGATTTTGCATTTCAATGCCGCTTCCATCACGAGGAGTGGGCTTATTGCCAACAGGACTTACATCAACCAGCGGAATATGCTTTTATTTCGCATGAGAGAGAGAGAGAGAGAGAGAGAGAGAGAGAGAGAGCAGAGAGATGAGAGACAGAGAGAGAGGTTCAAATCTGAATGATTTATTTTTAAAAGACCAAATGGGAAAACACAAGTAACTGGATTTTCAGTTGCCAACAGATTTTTTAAATGTCAACTATGGTGATTTATCTTTCTTGGGAAAGATGATTCAATAAAAAATATCTACAAATGCCAATGAACTGCAAATTCTTGCTCGAAGAAGAGGATGGATAGATGATATTTCTCTCAGAATTCTTTACTCAATTTCCTTCTCATAGTTTTTCTGCAAGGCGCCAAATATCTTCCGAAACGGAAACTGACCTGTTTGAAATTAAAGTGATCGAGAGAAACACTGAAATAGTTTAAACTGGCATCACAAAGCACATGGCGTTCTCTTTCCATTAAAAAGCCTTGATCTATGAAACTTGCCTTCGAAATGGCCAGATTATACATTTGGTGATCAGATTTTGTTGGTCAATGATAATAAATGTTTTGTTTTTATCTTATGAAAAAATTCAATTTGTCAAAATATTATATATATTTCTTATGAAACCGCTTTTTTTTACTAACTAGTTTTCAGATTGTTTTAAGCTACTGAAACAATCGCTCAATCTGTACCCACGTAAATGGCATTCTCATATATTTGATACTGCAGAAATATCTCAAACATGACAGGTCAAAAATATTCCGCCATAAATGCCTTCCAAACTGCTAACTGAATCAGATATTTCAGGTGTTCCCTGAGAGAGAGAGAGAGAGAGAGAGAGAGAGAGAGAGAGAGATCTTACTGAACATAAGTCACTGTAGAACGGCAAAGCCGGTGATCCCGTTGAACAATGCGAAGCTTAGGACTTCTAAAATTATGAGTATATTTAATGACAGGCCGTTATCCGAATACTTCAATCATCAAAAGATCAGGATTTTTTTGTCAAACCTCCTCAGACATTTGAAGGATAACCAAAACAATAGTCGCATCGTGGTATTGAATGTCATCAGATTCTTTACCATTTGGATCTGGCCACGTTGTTTGGCAATGCGTAATTTCTTTTTCGACGAAAATGCATCTCAAGTCTGAATCCTTGAACTGTCCTGGTTTCTTCTTCTGATGAATGAAAATACTATCTCTTTTTCAGAGAGAGCAAAATATGATGAAAATTACAGGTCAAAACGGCAATTTTAAGATAACGAAGATTTGGATTACCGATTTCAGTTTTCTTCTTTTAAAAGTATGAAAACATCAGAACAAGTGCCGAACGAAAATTTACCTCCCAATTTTTATTGATTTTTTTTTTCATGTTGATTTTTTTTCCCGAATTTGAAAAGTCTGAAGACTTCAGAGTTTTCAAAAGCCTTTTGATAAAAATCGTGATTGTGACATGGCAAAGATCAAAATGAAAGTATAGACACCTCGTCGAGCAATCTTCTTCTTTTTTGCGTCTTGCAAAGAGAGAGAGAAGAGTTGAGTTAGAGACCTGAGATATTGAGACTTAATAGTTTACTGTGTTGTGTATTTATATGCATATCAAATGTATTGAAAAGTCCGACCTAACAGAAATAAGTAACTCTCTAAAGATACCCATCAGCGCGTAGAATTGTGTCTGGAAGGACATCAGATGCTTACCTGTCTCGCCACGTGCCTTTGAGCATAGTATCTTTGAGAAATTTCTCATCCTTGAAGTCATGCATCCTTTGGGAAACTATAATATCTCCTCGATTAGTTAAGTAAATTTCCCATTTAAACTCATCATTACAATATTACTGGTATTAAAGATGGAAGACATAACGAAGAATGATTAATAAGAGAAAGCATCCGACAACGGCAAGGAGAGGAATCCTCCCTCAAATCTCTTGATGTCATTAAGATTTTCAGCCTCGCGGAATCTGATATTGTCCGCTGCAGCTGGACTCAGACCTTTGCCACAAACGAAAATGGAAATATACCTTCTGTAATTCCATTACTACTCCTGGGGATAAAATACTGCGATTGACTTTTGGTCTATCTTGTTCATGGTTACGTGGGATACCCTTACTTTTGTTAGAGTGTTGCTGAAGTTGTTATACTGTCAACCTTCGACTCAACTCAGTTACTATTAAAGGATTTGGGTTCATTGTTTTTAATCAGTGTGCAATTCGCTTCTCTGTCCTCGTAGTTAGAGTTTTCATTTTATCTTTATTTCGAATTTAAGGCTTTGTAATGACAAGCGTGTCAAAAGAGTCTGAAAAAACTGGAAGTTAAAAGATGTTTTTACTATCTGATGCAGATTAAGGACTATTATTCTTGCTCATGAGCAACTTTAAATGTTTTTCTGATATGAAGAATTACTTTCCTATGTTAATTTTCACATGAAAGGCGCTGACATTATTTTAGTGTCTGTTCGTTTTATGTGTCACAACTATTGCATATCTTTCTTTCTTTCTTTGTTCCTTTTATTGTAAAGGTAGAATTGAAGACTCTTTTAATGAGATATCTTGAATATTAGAGTGTATGGGATCAGATTTTCTTTGATGGCTTTGAGAAGACTTCATCTGCAAAACGTGGCTTTTGCAGTGATTGACAACTTTCTAGGTGTGAAGGCCAATCTAACAAGTAGCATTTTGTCAGAAAACACCTTTCACAATCATGAACAATTCCTCAGGCAAACATGGTCAAGTTAAGACTCATAATTGAAATAAAATAGAAAATAATTCTATTAAAATGGTTCCCTACATATCCAGTGATTAATAAGAAAAGTTAAAATCATTCATCAAAGCTTCAGATGTAGGGAACGTGTCGCTGGAATACCACTGGAAATGTTCCAGTGATTACGGATTTCAGGAAGGGGAAAGTTCCTCTGGTTTTCCCTCCCTGGATGGAAAAATGTCGCTCAAGTAGCGATGAGCAACAAAAACTTTGAGCCTTAAGCGAAGTTTTATTGCTCGAACTTCGTGGCCGAAATGCAGTACCAACTGGCGATGAAAATAAAATGTGAGACCAGAAGTTGTCTCCCATCTGGAAAAGTAAAAAAGTCTCGAGTAACCGAATATCTTCCTATCTTGTTAGAGGTCAATGTGAATAATTTACAATACAACATGCAAGAACACACATTTCATATATATAATATATATTATATATATATATATATATATATATATATATATATATATATATATATATATATATATATATATATATACTGTCCTATTAATATCTTTGTGTCTGTTTGTCAAATAATGCAGCCCAAGACGTATCTTATCTTTAAAAATTGGAATTTTTAGTTAAATTCTGTCACAAAGACTCTTTTCTTTCCACGGGACAAGACTCACCTTCTTTACATTTTTCTTTGCAGTTTTCTCCCCTTTACCTAATAATTATCGTTCATATGTCTCCCATAATGGAACCGCCTGTACTGAACATTCAGGTGTTTTCACAACAGACGAAAGACTAAGTAGAATGTGAAGGGAAAATTAAAATGCTAACTCATTTCTCTCTTCAGAGATATTTGATTATGTATTATGTTGTGTATTTGTCCTTTATTACATCGTAACAGATGTATGTAACTGTTGAATCATTTCTATTAGTTCGCGTAATTAAGGACTTTGGGGTGACATTCTCTAGCCAAATTTACCAATGGTTTGATCATGTCATAGCGTATCCCTTACCCTTACAACTGAAGGTCTGTATTGTATAAACCTCAGATTTGTGTTTTATCACTAACTTGTATGCATCTTTAAAAATGTTGGCTTAGCAGGGACACCTTCTTCGCACCTGGTCGTAGCCCCACTTCAACCCTCCGACCCCAACATTGCATTTTAAATCTTCATATCTTTTGCCTATCTCCATTTATTATTTTATTTATTATCATTAGAGTTCCCTATTATTTGTATCGTCTGTATCTTTCCTTGACTGTAAGGAAAAAGAGTATCTTAACCCAGGGGTCTGTATTTGGAAAATTAAGAATTTCCAAAATAAGCTCATTTCCTCTGCTGTGACTACCTGCCAACCTCTGATCCAATATTGATTATGTAGTAGTTGAATAAATATTGTGACCAGAAAAGTGCCAACAATCGTAATCTGAAACAATCTGAATAAATTGTAAGCTGTGAACTCTTTCCCAACTTCTTTGACGTCGTAAATGTTAAATTTAGTCAACCCTCCCCTGTTTTCCTGTCCCAAGTATCCTTCCCTTTGACCTTTCCCTCTTCCCCTTGAGTGTGTTAATTTTTTAGTGGCCTCCCTTATTCTTCCATCTAAATGTAATATGTGTTACGTGCATACAATCATGTACTTTACATTTAATTTTTCTAATCCTGAGATGGCACATTTGGTTCTTTTCTAATTAATAAGAATGTCCCCTAACGTTCCAGCAAATTCCATCCCTCTAAAATTTTGAGTATGCCGGATTCATTCATTAAAATGTAACATTCTTATAAAATAATCATCGATCCTCAGTGTAGTAACATTTCTGCAAAAATAAACTAGTAACTCTAAGAAAAAAAGATGGAGTGATGATTCAGTCTTATTACACAACGTTTTTGATCCAAGAAACAATTTTATATCTAAAAAATGTCGCAAATAAAACCTGGCGTCTTTCAAAGGTAACCTTTTTTTTATCTATTTGTTATCACGTATCTTCGCATTCTCGTCCTTTAACACTGTTGTTTTGGGTTCCTCTGTGCTCGATCTCCACGAAAGAAAACAGCATCCCTCCGCATCTTTCGGACCATACATGTTGTTCCTTTATTATTATTATCAACATATACAAATGTATCGTCATCATCTTACGCATTGCATCTGTCAGTTCTCAGCCTAATGTATCTTAATTCATTTCCTGTGTTATCAAGTGATTCCAAATTTTACAGGCCCTGTATTATATTTCCATCTGCCAACAAACACAAGTGGTTGTGTTTACTCTCTGTTTCTACCTGCCTGTAAAAACGTCCAGGCGCTACATTTCCGCTGCAAGAGCTAACCTGTGTGTTTGTTGTCTGAATAAATATTACATGGGCTGCTTAATATATCAAAACCCGTGCCAGCACAAGTCTAGCTTTATGGTTTAAACTTTTCTGAATAAATTACAGCTGTGAACTCTGGCCCTTACTCATACCCGTCGTCACAATGTCAAAAATGTTTGTAAACTTGCATCTTGTAATGGATTTCCTGTTCAAATTTCATGCGTTCGTGAACTTTACTTGTTTTTGTGTATCACGAGTTTGTTTTAACGCAAGGTTAGATATTTTAAATTATGTCTTTTTTTAGATCAATAAGGGTACATTAAATGCTTTATTTAACTTGACTTCTGCGTTATGGATTTAGAGACGGCTTTTGGTTCTTTTCTAATTAATAATAGATTGTGAAACGACATTTGAAGAGATTTGCATAGACATCCTCAGTGCAAGGTCAACATACACCTGTGAATATTTCTTGACTGACTGATTCATTCATTGATTTAGAATTTATCTTCTATTTAACCCCCTCATTCATGCTTTCTTTTTTATAAGCTCACTGATCGATAGCAATCCTCCATTAATTAAGATTTTTGTAAAAGCTCATTCCTTCTTCCATGTCCGGCTAAAATAATGCATGTTGCTATAACAGAAATATAGTATGCAATTATTTCTGGCTCAGTCACATGCTAGCAATTCATACATATTCATAAATAATTCTGGTAATGAGAATCATACTTTTATATCTAAAACGATAAAATTAAATAAAATGCTTTCTTTCGTTCTTTCTGCATCCATAGCATTTTGTTGTATTTCATCCTTCAACAAAGGCTGGAATTCTCTCTGCTTCCTCTTTTAGGAATGTCCATTGTTTACAAGCAAATTGTACTGAGTTTTCCGACCAAAGGTTTTCAAAACCCATGAACAGGGGTACAAATTTTGCCTTAGGACCTCAGAATCCTTCACACACCTCCTGCAAAAGTTCTTATTCACTTAGATACCACAAACCTTAGAGGTGACATATTCTCGCAAGTGATTCCCAAGATGATTCCAAACTGTGGCCTGGCAGCCTTGAACAGAAAGAAGTCATATAAATGATTAAACTCCATAAATTTAACTATGTATCGAAATGCAGTATCAACTAATGCTTTGACTTTGAAAGCGTCAGCGTTAAGATGAAAGCAAAAATACGATATACAGTATGTCGAAACATTCCAGGAGGAGATTTATGTGTTGCAATATCTACTCCCATATTGATGAAATAATGTTCGTTCCTCTTTTATTACATGTTGTTGTCAAATATATCCGAAAGAACGGGTTTCGATGTCAGTTTTTATTGCTATCGTTTGAAAAACTGCAGAAGGAATAAACATCTCTCTCTCTCTCTCTCTCTCTCTCTCTCTCTCTCTCTCTCTCTCTCTCTCTCTCTCTCTCTGTATCGAACAAACAGATAAGTATTCTTTTGTTTTGAAACTATCAAACTGTAGCTCTCTTTATGCGTGGCTTAAAGGGATATCTTAAAATTCCCTCTTCACCTGCATTTTTTTAACATTTTAGCTGATTGGCAAAGACATTTTCCATTGAGATAATCTTTTTACATGCTTTTATTTAACTTGACTTCTGCGTCTGTCTGTCTGTCTGTCTGTCTGTCTGTCTGTCTGTCTTGTCTGTCTGTCTGTCCTCAAATCTTGTAAATTAAATTTCGACCTGTTCCCTTCGTCCAAAGGACTTGAAATTTTGCACTGTTTATTATTCAATCCCAGGGAAATACATTCATTACATGATCTTTCTAGGTGTAAAAATAAGATATGTTAATCTCTAGTGACGATTACAGTAATCCAAGTATCTCAGGATTTGTATGAAACTCTGGATGGAAATCAAATCAATTGATTTGACTCAGTATCATTAAAATCTTCTATAAATCTCCTCCCTCCTTCCATCCCAGTTCCTGTGAAATCCTATTTTCCATCCCATCTGGATTATTTCCTGGATCTATCACATTTTAGATCAAGTGTTGAGAAATTTCTGTGTTTCATTTTTTGAGTCAACAATTTAAACTTCTCTCTAGAAATCCTTCCCACTTCCTTCTGAGGTTCCCTTTTATTTATTTCCATCAGCTTTCCCCATGTACATCAGCCTTTGCCCCCTCCCCTCCATCTTTCGAAGCAACGATGAAGTGGATTTTAGCAAAGATTTCATTTTCTTCCAACACCTCGGAAACATTGTCTTCCCCTACTGGCAATGTTTTTCATTTTCAGTGCACACTTGTTTACTGTCGTTCTCACGTGAAGATAAGACTATATATTTTCTTGAGAATCTTTTTAATGGAATGTCTGAACCTACTATACTGTTGAGGTTTATAATAGCAAGTTTCCGTGTAGCTTACTTTCAAAGTCAAAGTCAGTCCCATATCATCTTGAAGAGAGGTATGCACTGTCTAAGCCAAGATAATAAAAAATAAAAAAATTGTTTCTGCAGTGAAATTATACTTTTTTTCTCATTATTATTTAGTTCATTTCAAATCAATCGTAGATTGACTGAACTCCTGGTATTGAAATGATTATTCCATGACGGGTTCTTTCTTCAGGAGCAGCTCCTGGAATACAAATCTTTTATTGCTTTCTCTGCTTATATATTCATAATTAAAAAAACATGTAAATAATATGTTTGAATTACCCCCCCAAAAAAAAAAAAAAACTTAAGATTTTGAAATGATTATGGTAAACTTATCTTCATGAACTGATTATTCCATCTATGTTGAATTAATCATAAGCATTTGAATAATAAGACACAAATAATATTTACGACTACTGGGCTTTTTACTAAATGGGGCATCAGCAATAAGTCATCTTACCTGCACGAGGATTAGTATACAAAATTTCCATAACGAATTCAGTTTGTTATTTCTTACAAAATGAAATGGGAAAATATTTCCTTTTCAAAACACTTCTTTGCACTAGGCTTTCTTACTAAAAGAGCATTCGCTTCTACTCAAACACTTAAGCTTATTAAGTGCCAGGTCTAATGTATATTTTATGGGAGAAGTTGTCAAAGAAAAGTATGAGGGTCTCCAAGGGACCTAATCTCTGAGTTCAGGGGCTTGCGTAAGGGTACAGAAGAAGCTGACGAGAGGGAAAATATTATTCACAGACTTTTATGATAAAGATGGAATAGTATTTCTGTGCCTGAGAGTAGAGGAAATGCAGAGAGAAAGAAAAGACGGTACCATAAACACTCAAGACGGTTCAATAATTAGGCTCAGATTCCCTGGTTTAATACTACATTCATTTTCTCGTTTGGATAATTCGAGGAGTTTTAAATATGTTTTTATAGGGGAAAAATATTTATGATGGTTTCCTTGCTGTCACTCATCCTGTCTGTTCTATATAATATTATTATATATATATATATATATATATATATATATATATATATATATATATATATATATATATATATATGAATATATATATATATATATCTATATATATATGAACTTGTATATATATATATATGATATTATATATATATCTTCTATAAATATATCATATATTTACCCTATATCGGATATTGCAGATATTAGTATAAATTATAAAATAAATTGGTCAAACAATATCAGAAGAATTAAACATATTATGTAATTTGAATCGTCAAATAAATAAATCAGTTCGGAAGAATGAATAGGTGAACAAAAAGTAATCTGGTCACAAAATGAAACGACCCACTAAACGATTGAAACTCAGGAAATTAACTGTAATTTTAGCTTTATAAACCTGAATTTTAATCGCTTTGCCTATATTTATCAACAATCTCTTTTTAACAAAAGCATCAACTTCAGCAGACCAAGACATAAGTTTAAAACGCAACCAGTGTTCTGAATGATTAACTTTTTCATATGGTAGTCAACTGGTCAAATATCTTTTTTCACTCAAAGTCGGTTCATTTGTCGAACAGTTTTATAAATTGTGGATCATATTTTATGACAGCCCAATGAATGAGAAACGCATGATTGAAAATTGGAATCTGTTTATCTTGTGCAAATAATGCATTTCATTTTCACTGGAACTGTGACAGAATACTGATGCTGTTTGATTAAGAATTGTTAAGGCTTTTTCCAGTTTGTTCAGATTATTTTTATCACTACTGAAACTTTTCTAATAATGTGAAGAAACAGCATAAATAAATAGAATTTCTTTTAAAATAATCTTAACATTAAATGGAATAGAAAAACTTACTTATGTTCAAAAGTTCATAATCTTAGGAATCTCTAAAGACTTGTATCTTACAAAATTTGTTCAGCATCAATAATCTGAAAAAGAAGTGGCCATATAAAAGTCATCTTGATTTCCTCTATTGTTCATATGTTAAAATAATAATTACGCAAGAGGAAGATAATAAAAAAAATGTTTCTGGATGATAAATTCACTCAATGTTTTTTTCACAAAATATTTGTCCATTTTTCAATCGTATAGAAATTAAATCAATATTGATAAAAGATTATTCAGTTGAATGATACAATGTTGCTTTTTGAGACTAATACCAAATGCAAAAATTAGAGTGCCAGAAGGTTATTTGTCTAAATAAATATCTATAGAAATTTATTAACTATATGGTTTAAAAATTTTTTGACAGTTTGAGGGAATAGCATCCCAGAAAAAAATAACAGCGAGTGTCAAAACAGAGGCTTTTTTTGGAGCTGATTTTGGCAAATCTTGGAAAGGAATAAGAGGGGAGAATTATGGGGGATGTTAAGGAATGCTTATGAACACATTTTCATGAAAGATTTAAATTTATTTTCCTTTTCAATAGTATTGGGAGCGAACTATGTGAATTTTACTAAAACGGACAATCATTTGGGTCATCCTTAGAAGGAATAATGACCAAACCAAAGAAGGATTCTTTCAGATGAAATTTCTAACATTTATAACTGATATCTGTTATTTTGGAAAATGTATTTGGGAAAATCATGTTTTCATTAAATCCAAGAATAAACTGTTTTATTTCCCAAATTACTGTAAATTTCTCTTTTTCCTTTTCAAGCGGCAAAGAAGCATTAAAAGCTGTAAGTCGGGCTATTAAGAATGGAAGGTGAAAGGACCATCTCAGTTTCTTTAAGATTACTGGAATGATTCGTCCATCTATTTTCCTGGGGTTTTGAAAAAAGATAAGTGAAGTGGCACTGGGAATGAAGGTTTTGATTTTGTCTCATTACCGCACAAAACGGACAATGGACGAAATCAAAGGTTGGGGCTATTAAGGAGAATGGCTAATGGCAGGTGATGAAAGACCTTGGTTCTTTAAAGATGAACTGAGGAGCATTCATCCATCTAAGTCGCAAAGGTTCTTTAAGACTGGGGTTTCAGGTACCTCATGAAACCAGGAGCGTCAAAATTGCGCTGAGTAACCAAAAGATTTGGATATAATTTCAAAATTTTCATCTTTTTGATTCAAAAGATGCAAAAACGTTTTGATGTCAAAAAATTTGATGCATCCATGTCGAAGATTTTTCATACTGAATTTTGATGGGAAAATAAATGCAATTATGCATCAAAATTTTTATCAAAGAACGTCAAAATTTTGATGCAAATTTTTGACGCTTTTTTTTGAACGTGAAGGTCACTTCAGCCACGTAAAAATAAATAATCCTTTCGGGCCAGCCTAGGAGAGTGGTCTGGTTAAACTAAAACATCTTACTTAACTTACGGGAGTCGTCTCATTAAGGCTTTTGTTCCTTGGGAACATTTCTGTTGGTGGTTCTTTCGATAAAGGCTCAGCAGAGATTTTGATGCCTTCGGTCTTTAGAGACAAAGTACCCAAACATTGCATGAGGGATTGCTTTAGGGCCACCCCATTTAGTGACTATCAACTTAAGTTATAATCATAAAACACCTATCATTATTGTTATTGCTATCGTTGGTACAAATGAGCATAGATATTATAACCGTCAATGGCCATTCGAGTGTTAATTGATTAACCTTGAACAGAACAGACTCTGCAACCGGTAAAAAACAGAGCAAAGAGAACAGAAGCAGGATTCTGCTTCTTTTGATTTCATTATTCTGTTTTTTTCAGAGATAATTTTATTTCCTGCCGATAAAAACTTGCGAGTTTGCGTGGAGGCGTTTTCCAATATTATCGGATTTTCCCTAGTGACTTTTTGGCACCCAATATACTGGCATTTTTCGTTTTGTTTCATACCCTAGTAGTGTACGAGTATGTCTGAACTGTTCAAATATTGCAAGTCAACACTGCCAGAAAAAAGTATTTGGGAAATAACAAAAAATTTCTTTTAGAGAAAAAAAAATAACGCTAGCAATTCGCAAAATGATTACTAAACCTTTTTTATATATAAATAAAAATGCAGAAAGTATTTACCAGTTAATGTGTACCTTAGAAGGCATGAGTTTAGTAATTGTTTTATAGAATATTTATTTTTAATTATTGCCACAATTTCCTTACATGACATAACTGTAACAAATGATTCTAGGCAAAAAAAAAATATATATATATATATATATATATATATATATATATATATATATATATATATATATATATATATATATATATATATAAAGATAGATTGATTATTTTAAAACAAACAAAACAAAACATGTCCATAAACTCACTTTCATTGCTCAATTTTTTTTATAAACATAAATTTTCAGTGAGATTATAAAACGAAGAAACGCCTTTAAACAGAAAATCAGGGCGAGCCCCACCTCAGATGATGCGCTTTATTTCTTTTGATTAGTTCAGAGGCAAATAATGGATCAGTAATTTGAACAACCCATTTCATAACTATTTTTTCAATATCTCATTCATAATGTGATAAAAACATCTTATTTCTGTAATTACTGATGTGAAATATCCCTTTATTACTTGTCCTCTTCTAAGAACTTCTTATGAATGACCAACATTGGCTAAAAGTTCTTGGAAAGGAAGTCTTGAAGGTCCGACGGAGAAGAAGTAATGAAAGACAAACAAACATGTGTGGCCTCCTTGGAAAACTCTGCGGCTGCTCTGACCTGTTTTTATCCTTCGGTAGTCTTCTATAGTGGAAGGATTCCCGTTACTTCAGTTAATTAGATAAACTTACATTTAATGTTATTGCTATGGGAAGCAGATACTGAAATAAACAGATTTAATAAGGAGTAACTGTACAAAAACCAAAATGAATCTGAGCAAACGCAGACCAAGCATCGCATTCCAAACTGATAATGAATCGAAATGGAAATGAATAAGAGGCTTTTTGTCCTGGAAATGCCCAAGAACTCTTCTTGCGCATTTTTTTACCTGGTTCCATAGAGGTATACGCCTTTCTCCACATCTGATAGATCGCATAAATGGGATTTTTGCTATGCAATGGAAATTAATTTGTTGTTGCAGCATCATGATTAAAGTAGTATCAAATAAAGATGAGATGATATTAAGCTCTATATGTTATTCTGGTAGTACTTGTTGAATCAGAAACGGAATTTTTTATTTTCATGTTAATAATGCCTGTTTATTTTTAATTTTTATATTGATACTGCCTGTTGATTATTTTTATTTTAGCTAGAAGCATCTGGAGTAATTTTTGGGCTCAAAGATCGAGAGGCCGTGACCGCCCAACCCAAGTTCTCTACCGTTGTCAATGAGCTGCCTTAAAATGAAATCGACCTAAATTTGGGCAAAGACGTCTTCTGCCATTGCAAAAGAGTTTGCCTTAAAATATACCCGCAACATCTCTGAAGCTGTTGCAGCCCAAGCTTTGATGGACATGTCCAAGACAGGCCTTATGCGCGACGTCACTTCCGCCGAGTGCGGAACTTATTGATCAAGGAACGACTGGTGCGGATCCTTCGAATTAAAGGATAAAAAGGATTTTATCGCTTGTTGATGAAGGAACGACTTCTCTTCTTTCTCTTTTTAACTTTTGTTTTTTTTCATTTTCCTCTGTTCATTAGTTTTTTATCGATATTGTCTAGCACTCCTAAATTTTGTTGAGCTGGTTGATTCAAGCTGTAGGTTATTTCATTGGTTCTAGCAGTAAAATAAGTCTAATAAGAACTTTTTACTCAGATGGTCTCTAAGGTAACTTAATGCATTAAGCTATGATGTCATTTATTAACATTTTATTCACCTTGCATGTAAAGTCGGTGATATTAGTATAAGTTATTTTGTAATTTATATCTAAAAGCATAATTATGGGCACCAAAATGATTCAGACATGTATCAGTTTTTCAAATTTTATCAGCCAGTTTTAAGAAAAAGCACTGGATAAAAGATAGTCTAAAATACTGTAACTGGTATTTGTCCTTTCCTACATGGAAAATTTTATATTTCGAGTTTGTGTGCTTGTGTGTGTGTTTTTTGTGACCATATTTATCAATTTTTAATCCCACAGATGAAGGAGAATTGTTTTTACTCTAAAGGTGACTGCAGTCATATCATAATAAGATATCATCGTCAGATAATAGCAAAAGGAACACACTGACAGGTGCAGTTACAAGAGATAAACAATGCAGTAATTCCATAACCAAAGGATTCGAATATCTAGACCAATACAACAATGAGAAACAAAGATTTCTTTCAGCACGAAAATATATGGTTGCTTTTTATTATGGCGAACTGCAGCCAACCTCTATTCTTGCAATATGCCTTTTATGACTGATAATAACAGAAAGATCAAACTTATGGGAAATGGGAGAAAACTGAAAGCAGTTTCAGTTAAAAAGCCCAGTGTTGGCAGAGTTTCATTATTCTCAGTTAGAGCAATGGAGAGGGACTCTACTTTTTCATTTGCGGAAAGTAATGAAAGATTCTTCATGCCGGTCTTTAGAGAGTTCCTTTTTTCTTTTACTAATTGCTGTGAAAATAAGTGTAGCTCTTTCTATAGCTCCCTGCAAGAGGAGTTAAAATAAAGAAATTTGAGGGGACTATTGGAAGACGTACTGTATATTGCAATAGGTTGGTTGCCTAATTTTCCTCTCTGACGACCATCGTAGTAAATTTGCACACTATTTATGGAGATATGTCCTGAATTCGTGTACAGAAAATAACGACTGGTTTAATGAAAAGAGATAAGACCTGCATTTAACACTTTGGTTGGAATGGAGTGAATAATTTTAGTTGGGTTCAGGGAATAGCAATGACGCTTCCCCTCTTGTCATTCAATACCTGTTCGGTTCAGGAAGGGTCCTTTATGAGAGTTCGAGAAGGGAATGCAGGGAATGAATTACCACATCAAATAGTTTTACATACAGAGATACATCTGTGCACATGTTTCATAAACATTTTCATACACACCCTGGAAATGTGTTTGCATTTTGCATCACATTTATTGGTACTGTCGCCATCAGGAATGTTCTTCATTAATTATAAGGGAAAGAGGGGAAACAGTAAAATGCACATTTATTAGTATCTTTCGAAGACGGACGTGGTGTCTTTTTATGTTAATGCTGTAATTATAACATTTTATTATTTGCTAAACAACGTTAGAGACTCCAGTGAACTTTTTAAAACTTTAATCGCGTTCTGGAGTTGACAATATGATTCTCCTATATTTTAATGTGTACTATGAACGTTCTGGCATTCATTTCAATTGCCAAATAAATAGTTGTAATATACTGGAATCCCTTTATATCTTACAATTATGGGGATCTCAGTGGGAACCGGGGTTCCTGAGTGGGGACACACAAAACGCGTGAAATACAAGGATATGTGTTTAAAGCCTAATCTAAGCTGGGGCACAGGTCCTTACCTATCTCGGGGATTCGACCCATCTGGAACCCCCACCCAGCCTAACCTAGAGCACTATAAATTAAGATAAATGAATGATGTGACCTAATTTAATTTAGGGCGAGTCCTTCCTTTTACCTGGCCGGGGCATCTCCTAGGACCTTCCCACTACTATAACCTGGGTCACCAGGTGCTTACTACCCAGTGGATGGTGTAGCATCAAAAATATTCAATGAACCATACCGTCATCAGAATCAGGACTTGCAAAGTAGGCCATCACAGTGATATTAGACTGTGCATCCTTGTATTCACTTTTGTATTTCCCCTCACCAAATACCCATTTCATGAACCATAAGTGTCTTGTATCTTTAAACAATCCAAAGGTAGTCTGGCAAAGATACAAAAGGTCTCAGAATCCGGTTATGTTTTCATTTTCTTCTCATCTTGATATCCACTTGGAACCTGTGTCACCAGCAATTATTACAGTTGGAACCACTGGTTCTGTCTTCCCTCCCTAGTGCATTCCATCACTCTCATAAATATTCAATGAACCACTGCCTTCAGAAACCAGGTTTCATATAAATCAGAACCAGGACTCCAGATTTGTTGTAAACATTACAAACTTCCCACTTCTCTCCATGAACCTCCTCATTTTCTCTTTCCAATCATCGTATCTTTGATTATTACCACTGTTTTGTATTTTCCCTCACCCAAATACCCATCTGAGATAAGCAAAATGAAGCTAAAAAAAAAAATTCACCACTATTAAGAGCTGTCACCATTTTCTTTTTTTTTTTCTGTCACTTTTTTCCCACTTACCAATAGTTATAACTCTTACTCCGTTTATTCACATCTGTGAACTACAATAATAAAGCTTAAACCCATTATCCACCTCAGTGGTTCCCTTGCATTCTACATACGTGCAAACATCATATCATCTGGTAATAAAATAAGAAGATAAAGCAATTCCTACAAAAAGCAAGCATCTCACTAAACTGAGTTTCAGAAATAGCTCAGAGCGGATTCTCGGTGGCGCGTGCAATGAGGTCAACAGTCTGTACTCATAACAGCGTGATGGAGTTTAGGTGCAACTTTTTTTTTTTTTTTAGGTTCAGTTGAAATTTGCTCGCTAACGCTGCAGATCTACGAACAGATTTCAAATAATTTATTTTCATTCATGATTCACCCCATTAACTTCAGTGTATGATCAGTAAATTAACCTCTGCAACATTTATTGGAAATTTATAATCAGGTTTTCTCTCAATGAGTCATGACAATATTCATTTAAGCTATCTGAATGATGTCAGTACTTATTTTAAAATTTATTATATCAAATTCGTAGGCTGTTCGATGGAATACTCCTGTTAGAAAACTCACAGAGAAACCTTGATTTACAAGGAACACATATATATATATATATATATATATATATATATATATATATATATATATATATATATATATATATATATATATATATATATATATATATATATACACATATAGAATGTCTTTGAAATAGTATATTTACATTCCCAAACCTAAGATAACGTTATAGTTTATGATAATTAAAAATGCGGCAACAATCGGTGCAGTTGTACTCTGACACATCACTCCCACATCCTGTGGTGCTCTTTCTGTCTACAAGAGGCAGCTCACCACAAAGACCCAATCGGGGAAGAGGCTTTGTTACAAGCGGGAACTCACAATAAGCTTCACAGGATGTTTTTAAAAACAGAAAAATGATGGCACTGTGTACATGAGTCATAGTTAGTATGAAAAAATCGTGTTCACTAAATTTTTAATGAAAATTATTTTCATTACATTCATTTTGCTTTTCATTAATGAACGAGAAGGAAAAGAAACAAGTAAAAACTGCGCCGAAGTTTCTTCGGCGCAATCGAGTTTTCTGTACAGCTTATAATCAAGGCCACCGAAAATAGATCTATCTTTCGGTGGTCTCGGTATATTCTTAATGCTGTATGAGCCGCGGTCCAAGAAACTCTCAGCCGGCCGTGGTGGCCTGTGTTGTTGCGTTTCCAGAAGCAAGGTCATGGCTAACTTTAACCTTAAATAACATAAAAACTACTGAGGCTAGAGGGCTGCAATTAGGTATGTTTGATGATTGGAGGTGGATGATCAACATACCAGTTTGCAGCCCTCTAGCCTCAGTAGTTTTTAAGATCTGAGGGCGGACAGAAAAATGTGCGGACGGACAGACAAAGCCAGCACAATAGTTTTCTTTACAGAAAACTAAAGAAGATACTCTTCTCTAACCTTGCCTCTCCTTCAAGAAGACCATGTCTCTCAAGAACCAAAATTTCTTTCCTTAAGAATCAATTTAGACGCATCTGGTTTCTCTATTTTACTTTCCTCCTTCTCTTATTGCGTCTCCTAAAATCCAGCTATTTGGCCAGGACTGTGCTGCAGTGCCTCTGCAAGGCTTTTGTTGCTGTTACATACAATCTTTCCATCTGATTGCCAAGCCTAGACACGTTCTATACGCGAGAACTTAGATCGGCATTTCTCGCTTGTGGCTCAGGCGATATTTGACTTCTATTTAATTCCTCTATGTTTTCTATCCGGATTTTTTTCAGTTGTTATCATATAAAGGTAAAATCATTATGTGGATAAATTCTCTGATCGTCTCCTGGTTTATCTTGAATTCAAGGGTTCATGAGAGAGAGAGAGAGAGAGAGAGAGAGAGAGAGAGAGAGAGACTTTTGACACGACTGACATCGACAACTGTTTAGTATGTTTCTCACAATGTGTAAATTCATCTCAAGTGGGAGAGGCTAAATTCGATAAATGAAAACACAAACAAACACAGATCGTCCAAACTAACTGAACCAAGGCAGCAACAGCAATATGCAAGACCACTTAGCTCAGCAAATACTCTTCGTGAGTGAAAATCTGTTGACAATATTCAATTAGTCAAGCTGTCAGCTCCTTAACTGCTGAATGGATACAAATATGAGCTGCCGGGTTTCCGCTAATTATAAGCATCATCTTGCAACTGTAGCCTTCAGCCTTATTCGTACAAAACATTCTGAACGAGACTCAACACTATATACTAGGAAAGGGCTTTGTCTAAATCGGAATTCGTCCAAAGGTCAAAGCGCTATTGCAAAGTCCGTGTTCAAGTCATTCATTGGTATTACGTTTCCATGAGAGAGAGAGAGAGAGAGAGAGAGAGAGAGAGAGAGAGAGAGAGAGAGAGAGAGAGAGTTGGCATGTAGAGTCACATGTACCAGTAACGCAGACACTGTCACTTTCTGTCTAGATTTTCCGTCGCCTTTAATATCTGGCATTAGCGGCTGACATCATTTTAACTGCAGTAGTGACAAATCGCTAATAATAATGGTAGCAATAAGGACAACGTATGAAGCAGTATCGCGTCCAAACGTCTGCAGAATAAAAAGACGATTGAATGGGAGGGTCTGAGGTGAATTTGTAAAGACCTGAAACACAATCAGTTGTCATTCTTACAAATACTCCTCAAACTCGAATTTTGAAATGACTTACATCCTGCAACAACAACAACAAAATTAATAATAATAATAATAATAATAATAATAATAATAATAATAATAATAATAATAATAATAATAATAATAATAATACTTGTCTAAATGAATATTACATACCTACTTCAGCTCATGGTTGCCGGATGACTCCAGAGGTCTACTTCAGAGAGCTCATTCTCTTGAAGACTTGACCACTTTTACTGGCAAACCATAATTCCAGTATACTTTTAGGACAGGTTTTTCTGCTTCAATTTTCCAGGGTGAAAATAATCCCACATATGAAAATAAAAGCATTCATTTAAAGCAGCCTCAATACCATTCAAGAGAGAGGAAATGAAAGTGCCTGGGTACACTTACCCAATTACTATACACGTTATTTGCAGGGTATTTTTAATATCGGGGATGGGTTGGGGTCGTATTACTGGAAGCTGCTCTCTCTTCTTCTCCAAAAATATTTGCGGAGAAAATTCGCAGACTCTTTTATACAGCGACCGGGAGATTTTTCTTCCTTGAAGAAAAAAGTAAAAAAAAAAACATGGGTTTTTACGTCGACTTCAGAATGATAAAGTAATGGATTTTATTTTGTGATTTCCCGCGTAATTCTCTGATGCATTTCATCGTAACCGAAATAGTAGTTAGTTGCTAAAAATTCATTTGGAGATTTTCTTGAAATGGAGATGCCAATACCTGAGGAACGCGCGAATTTTCATGAAATACGCAAATTCTATAAACCGAAAAGATGTGGCTCTAGTTAGTTATGAACACCCAGCATACATATCAGGAAGCTTTGGAAATCAGACCAATGTTTAACTACCGAACGGTGACCGTTTTTAATTCATTTTAGCTAATATTGGATGCGAAAGGAGTGAGAGAGAGAGAGAGAGAGAGAGAGAGAGAGAGAGAGACAGACAGACCAGACAGACAGATTTTAAGCTACCTCTCTCACCGAGAAAGTGGGAAATATGACCGGCACCCAAACTGGGGATTTTATTCATCCTGGAGAATGAGTTTTCGAAGCCTCCAGCGGGAAGCAGAAGGGGAACCCGCATAGTAAAGGAGAAATGCGCCGATGTTTTCAGCCAAGTTCATCATCCATGGAGACGGGCAAAATAGGGTTATGTTAAGAAACACGAAATGATTTGCAACGGTTAGCCAAAGGAAGAAATAAAGGTTGTCTAAGAAATTATTGATATTTACATACGGAAGGACTAACTTCGGCCCTTGGTGAATTAAATGAAAACGACATTTCTGTATTTTCTTATGATTCAGACTAATAACCGCTACCATTTGCATTTAATGCGGTCCAGAACGATCCCATGAGTTAGACGCTTGTGTTTGTATTAATGAAGTGTGGATGTTCTTGGCAGTGCAAATATGAGATTGCAAATTGAACTCAAGGGTTTATTCTCGGGTATATTTATGAATGCGTACTTCCACCACGAAACAAACATAATCTGAGTTTGCAGGAGATATCAAATACATTATTCGTGGCTTAGTTAGCATGCTAGCCAAGCTGTTATCCTCTTAATAGCTGAATGAATACGAATATCTGCCACTGAGTTGCTGGTCACCAGAACTTCAATCGAATATTTTTTCCATTTACAGTCAACAAAATTCTGGGTGTAATGATTTTATATGAATATTTTATTTCAATATTGTTGTACAATTAACTCAGATTGTACATTCATTGTCCTCCATAGCAATAATCATGCGTTCCAATTACTGCTCAACAGCTTGTCATAAAGTTTCAGAATGAGCGTCGATGTTTTCCTTGTTCTTTTAGTGAAGTCTTTACTCATTTTATTCTGAATGCTTTATTGTCATTCTAATATTATTGTTTTCCAGCCTCGAAAATGCAACTACAGTGAGTTGTGAAACATCGGCCTATTGTAATAAAATGCAAAAGGAGAGTACCTTTCCCTGACCCCTTGGATTGTTTTAAAAATGCAGACACAGCTTCTGACCGGGAGGGGATGCCTACAGATCTAAGATTACGTTTGGAAAATATATATGAAGGTTAATGATTGAATAACTTGCCCTTTTGACCAGTGGCGAAATGAATAACAATGAAACCTTGTGCAGTGGTGTTACTGTAGGGAAACGTTTCCCATTACACAAAGGAGAGTATTGGATAGATAGATGGGGAAATAGATATTTACAGATTTTATTCTCTGCTTACGTTTCCTGCAGTTTTAATGACAGCTCTGATGAGTGACTGAAATATGTCTTGATGACAGAGATCGTTGGCATCCTTGAATATTATAGAAACGAGAAATTTCAGTAAAGCTTTGAACATCGTTTGAGAATAATTAGTTTAATCAAGGTAAATTGAACTGAAATACTTCGTTTATCTAAAAACGATCAAACTGGAGAGATTAGGTCAAAATTTACGTCCATGCAAAAATTTATGAAGGGAAACAATGCTTGGAAACAGATGCCTGTTTCTCAGGCTTACTTGTATGAATAAATCATTGTATTAGTGGGAGTCAGTTCATGAAATGACTACCACCGATACAATGATTTATTCATATAAGAAAGCCTGAGAAACAGGCACTACTTCTAAGCGAAGCTCCCTTTCGTGAAATTTGAAAGACCACGACTTTTCGATATGTTTATACTGAATATTCAGGGTTAAAGGATCGATATCTCTAAATATTCAAAACACGTTTTCTATTGATGATCATGGTCTAAGTTATTTTAACCTCAGGTAAATGATCTTTCTCGTTGTGGCATGATTCTCTGTGCAATAGGAGGTAAGGTTTCTGTTTTAAATCTGGCTCAACTCTCAGCTGAAGGAGGTCTGAATATGTCAGAGTCGTATCACTGTATGGGCTCCACTAAGACGTCATCTTCCTAATTTACCTCGGTAGTTCCTCTTCCCCGCTGCCCCCAACTCTCTCCCTCTCTCTCTCTCTCTCTCTCTCTCTCTCTCTCTCTCTCTCTCTCTCTCTCTCTCTGATAAGCCTATGTTACATAAAACATGAGCCGTTAAAGCAAAGAAGAAATGGCTACGAGGGTCATTCTTTTGGCTCTCTTCCATCCCGTGTGATAGATAGTGTCAGGTCAAAACAATAATCTCTGAAATATGACGACGGCAGAAAGGAGCCTCAGAGGACACCGAGGTCCCCCCCCCCCGCCCCTTTTTTCGTTTTTAATTTGTTTATTATTATTGTTTTCCACAGAGTGCACATAAATGTATAATATGAACCAAAAATCATACGACGTTGCTAAATTAACTTCCATAATGAAATACCATTGTGGAAAAAATATGAAAACATAATTAACGACTGTACATGCGCACAATCACACACTCCGGCACAAAACCTTATATCCAATCCAGGAAGGGTGTTCCTGCTGCCGGCTCACACACACACACACACACACACACACACACACACACACACATATATATATATATATATATATATATATATATATATATATATATATATATATATATATATATATATATATATATATATATATATATATATATATATAGAGTATATATGAATATATATGTGTGTGCATGCATATATGTGTGTTTGAGGTTATGTGCCTGTAGTATGTGTATAAATGTATGTACAAAATGTACTTTTAATATTAATGAAATAAGGTAACCGTAAATAATGAAGGTGACAGTGTAATTCGAAAATGAATTATCTTTATACGTTTATGCTTTGACTGGAAATTCCAGAGACGTTCTCCTCAGGAGCAGGGAATCTGTCAGACTTCCTGGAAGTGTCTCGCCAATCACGGGACAACTTGGAACTTGTTGTAGCTGTTGTGATAAAAAGTTGCAATGATCTCAGACTGCTGTGAGATTTAAAAGGCACTTTACCCACTCAAAGAGACAGACAGCAGTTTTTTTTTATTAGTTTCGGTCGATACATAAGTTAAGATTTGGATATATTCTTGTTACTAACTTCATTCCCGAATAATGTTAAAAAATTATATTAGGGATTCTCTCTCTCTCTCTCTCTCTCTCTCTCTCTCTCTCTCTCTCTCTCTCTCTCTCCTAACAGAGGGACGACTCTTCACATTCTTCAAATGCCTGTTTCGTCTCTCCACCTGAAGAAGATAACTTCTGTGTTGCTGCTTTTAGTGCGAAATCACCCCACGATCCAAAGGAAGTCAATTAAAAGGAAGCGGAAAGTGAAGCGCACTTTTGCTTCTACTGTATACTAAATAATATCAAAGCAAAACCCAAATTCTAATTCAACGCAGCCTGTTTTAGATCATTCGTCCCTCTAGAGTTTGCTGGAACGCTGTTCGACGTTAACTGATTAGTTTTCTTGTTCTGATCCACTGCAAAATGAAGGCTTCTTCCTTGGAGCAACAAAATAAGGTAGATAAAGTAAGCATCAATTTCATTACTTCTTTTCCTACTTTTTTCCTCTGTCGCTCTCCACCTTTTCTCGTGGTTCACTTCACGTAAGTGTCCTTCCCTGTTTCCATTATTCCTCCTCCTTTACCTCGTAATTCTGTTGATAGCCACTCAATGTTTGCACCGTGAAAGAACCATTGAATAAACATGAAATTGGTATTATACCAATGAACAAGGTTCTTTGTATATGCTGGTGTAATCGCTCAGGATCCTCAAAGACAGGAAACAATTAGCTTTAGGTCAGAGAATTTGTTATTTATTCTTCTCTGGAATGATCACCTTCCGTCAAAGATACTTATACCTGAGGACCCCAAGTCAGGGGTCAAAGACTTGACAGGACCAGTGAGAGACACAAGATCGATCCATATGGGGGGGGAAACAACCGGGGATCTTTTTGAAAACATCTACTGTGCACCTGTTGATCTCAGCAATGAATCGGGTACCTTAGTCCAGTTCATAAAATATTCAGGAATATCGGGGCACTACATAAAAATAGCAGTGGAACTAGGCAGCTCACGAAATTATGTGATTCCTGAGTGCCAGTTCATCACCTTTACAGCAAATAAGTTGTATTTTTGCATGTGTCAAGTTCGGTTCTGAGAGGGCATCAGTTAATGGTGCTATTTCAGTCAATCAATTAATACTGGAAAACTCAACCACAATAAGCTTTCGAATTGAATCTTACCTAATTTCTATTCCTACGAAGAAATTTTTGACCTTCAGTAATCCTTCTCTAAGACAAAAAAAAAAAAATCCATTTTTTCATGTGTGTTTGTTGATTGAAAGAATAACTTTTCTGACATCAACTATTCGTAGATTTTTTCCTCTCTTGCTGTTTACGATCAATTTTATCAATTAATGCGCCATATTGTTTCGGTCCTGTAACTTTTCTTATTTCCATTTGAATAGGAGATAGAAGGAAATTGCTACTATGTAAATTTAAAGGAAATTCACAAACAAATGCGTATTCAAAGCAGCTGGAGCTCTAGTTTAAATTAAGAAGGATTAATTGGAGAAAGTCTCCAGAATGCTGTTATTCCAATTGTTTGTACGAGTCTCACACTGAGCACTCCAAAACATCTCATTCACCAAAATCCCCCAATTTAGAATAAAGCCCTGATAAACGTCCTCCTCCGTTCCCTCCGTCACCACTGAAGAGGCTGAAGTCCCCAGACCATCAAGGCATTTTCTTATCTTAATTATCTTCTTCAGTTACCAGCTCTTTTTCAGCGACGAGACTCAGAGCAAGGTCTCGGGATGCTTTCATTTTGTAGATTTTCTTGTTGATTTTGAATAAAAATTCTTTCCCTATACATTTACGAAAGTAAAATCATGGCCTTCCCAGTAAAGAAGCTTCGTTTACTTGAGGTATCAAAGACTATCTTTGTACAGTGCTAAATGATGATATTAAACCAATCAATAAATTAATATTAGAGAAGTCGTCCGCAAAAATTCTTCGAGTATTCGCAGGTAATACTTTCCATCCCCAGGAAAGACACCAGTGTCCTACATTGATTAAAATCTGCTACAGAGGGAACCACTTCCATTTTCTCTCAGGATGTGTTTCTCTGCGTGTAAGTGTGTGATGAATTCTGTCAGTGCGGAAATTCCATTTTGTTACTGTGAACCTCGTTTCTTTTCATTCGAAGAGGTCTGTCTGCCAGGATTAAATGAGTATTCATAGTTTCATGAATGTGAGCTTTACAAGTGACTTTTAGATGACTGTTGTTTGTTTACTATCAAATTAATATCGATTAGATAGATATCAGCATGGTTAGTTGAGAGATGGAGCGAATTAAATTTTTGGGATAAACATAAATGAATGAAATATCACAAAATTAATACAGACCACAATTTCACAAGACGGAAATCATTTTTCCCATAATTTCCTCCATGCAAAAAAAAGGGGCATAAACAAACATTTTTAATGGAAAGGAAAATAAATAGTAATGTCCAAATTTAAGTCCATTGTGGACTCATTAGCTACCAAGCGAATAGTCGGGATTAATGATGTCACTTCAAAATATACGATACAATTATAGGAGTTTATCTTTAACTCTAAAAAATGAAAAAAAGTAGAGTCAATCTGTCCTGAGGAAGACGTCGACAGATATCAAGAAACGTTTTGCTGGAACAGAAAAATTAAGCACTCTATTTATATGAAATCATTGATAAAGGAAATGTGAATTAAAATAGGGTTATCGGTAGATTGACGAACGCATTTCCTATCCCCCATCCACCACCTGGGAAATAGACAAAACAAAATATTTAGTGATAAAGAAATTATTTAACTAATTTACTAACAAACATCATGAAAAATAAGAAACAAAGAATACTGTTATTGAGAAGGCAAAAGAGATCAAAAGTGTGTGTGACATTTCGCTGGAAAACATTGAGCCCTGAGGCATCCCTCGAGAGCCAGATTCCTCTTCGTGTTATTTGTGAAACTAAAGGAGAAAATTATATTTTTGGTCTTTATTTTGATAATAATTTATGAAATAAAGCCACTCTTTGGGAGATGTCCAAGCTATGAAGTTGCCTACAATAAATATTTTTCACACAAATACAGAACATGCTGCACTATGGCATTTTGATATCGAAACCGTTGAGGAGATAAGCCTTAAGAGGACAAACAACAACCTCCATTGCCAGTGGATACTAAGTTCAATTCGGGTAATAGCTTTCCTCTGTCATTTAACTTGAGCAAAATATTGGGGATAATAATGTTGCATGAAATACAGATTAAGAGACGCTTCCATTGCTCTGTTAAAAAATAAGTGGGGGAGTTTTGAAACTTGCAGAAAAAAATTTCTTCAAAGCTGGTGGATTCTCTAGAGGTTGACACGATGTGCATCGGACAGCAACGTATGATATACTGATCGTGATTATTTTATTGTTAACTGGTCCCTTGCAAGCCTTCAAAACTGCCTCTCAGAACTTCCTCTGAAATCATTAGCTTTTCCAACATTGCAACATTCATTATAAAGGCTATGATGCTACAACTTCCGCTATACCATTAGATTTGGTCATTAATTAAACGCGCGTCACATTCTCTTAATAATAAAAGTAAGAATAATCTCATAATATCTTCATTACCCTCCGGCGTCTTAAAATGATGCCTTTATAGGAGCAGAGTGTTGTTGATGAACTGCCATGGAACCAGACGTTAACCCCCGCAGAAGAATTTCCCGTCAAAAGTAAATTGACGTCAGGGAAACAAAATGAAGATCAAAGACTCGAGCTTCCAAAGGCAGACTGACAGGTGTGAAAACAATAAGTTTAATTATTAAAATGTTAGTTGAATCAAAGGTAAGGGTAAAATATCTGTTTACCTCTTGATAAAGATGATAACTAACATCATGAGATAAAACCTTTCATTATTGCTTACCATACAAAGGGAATACATATACTGGATGAGAATCACCTCATATTCAAACTATTCTGTTCTGAGCGATCGTCAAAGAACAATGCTGTCAAATAAATGTATCCGTAACTAAGGCTTTAACAGAGACATCAGACTATTCAGACTCCTGAGCAATGATGAAAGCTTAACGCTCACATTCACATCGAGTTCTCATTTCACCCGGCATCATTCTATTGTAGATACTCCTAAACCAGGAAAAACTTCGAAATTTGACGCATTCCACAGGAACACCGTCCACATGTAACTCTTCAGAAAATGAAATATTACATTACTGCATAACGTCTGTTTGTATTATTACATAACCGCGCTACATAATCGTCACGTTTTGTTTGTTTTTGACTTCTTTCTGATGGCCTTTTTTTAACAAAAAACTGCTACAAAAATTAATGTCGTCACATTTTGTATTTAGTAAACGTCTCGTTGTTTATTTTTATTCCTTTTCTTCTGAATGTTTGACGTATAAGATGAATCCCCATGATCTTTCTTTCATAAGAAATGGCCTTTTCCATAACAAGCAATGATAATTGCATAACGTAAACTCCAAACCTTAGAAACTACCTCGACGACAAATTTCATGATAATATTTTGAAACTCATGTTGCATTCTCTCAGACGTTGTTTCATTTTTCCTTTTTCTTAATAGGATACTCTTTTTCTAAACAGTTTACGTGAAATGATGATGACGTTACAAGGAGGAAGCGACTTCTGATAAAAATGAAACAGGAAAAGGAGGAAAATAATGAATTCCGGCGCTCGCTCTCCTTTCTCACCTTTTCTGAGCTACGTTTGTGGCTAAGTAGCTGTGAATAATCAAAAACACACACAAATGAAAAAATTTCATATATATATATATATATATATATATATATATATATATATATATATATATATATATATATATATATATATATAATAATGGATTTTTAATAAATAGAATACTCTTACAGAACATCTTTATATTTTCATGTCATCTAGATTGAGTGAAGTGATCATTCACTCGACCCTAATTGGGTCGTTTCACCACCACGGCTTTCCTGACCGCATGATTCACGCTTCACAGATCCCTGAGCCCTGTCTGGCAGCCATAGTGATTACACGCTGAGGGTGGGTTTGAGATTTCAGGATTTCTCAGGAATGCTAATCACGCTCACGTAAATGTTACTCCGTTCTTAAAGGTAGAAAAATATTTATTAGATGACGAACCAGCTCCTGCTGCAGGCTTGAATGAGAGACGAATGAAAGGTGAGCCAACATCTATTTTTTTATACATTCACACCTTTTTATGTTCATAGATTATGTCAGTTCAGTATCTGTTAAGGGTGATTCAGGAGATTCTTCCCATAACTTTAATTTCGAAAGCACTTCAACAGCAGATGTTAAGGGACTTTCGAATGATAAAGTTATGGAAAAAGATCTCTTTCGTCCTTAAAATTTACTGAACTGACATCATTTATGAACATAAACGAGTGTACACGTAGTCGATGTTGACGAGCATTCCATTCTTCTCGTAATCAAAGACCAAGCAAGAGCTGGTTAGGCATCTAATAAATATTTTTCGACCGTTACGAACGGAGTAACATTTAACCTTAAGATAATCGTTAATGAAAAGCTTCCATTTTATGAAACTGCATATTTGGAAGGGAAAGAATCTGCACTCACTTCTCAAACTAAAACTATCTGTAATTTCAGCTTTTTCGCTGAAAGGATGTTTGAAGAGGCAGTCTAGGAAACAAGTTCTGAGGCCTTTCACGAGATCCGGGTTACAGAAGATTTGGACGTCATTTCACTTGACATTTTCTTAAAACCGGTGGCTTTGCTGACATTTCTCAGCTGCGACTGGCGTTGACTTTCATCACACGAAGGAGCCAAGATGGTAAAATGCTGTTTCCACAGTGAAAGGTATTTTCACTCTCGGTCGTAAACTCAAACACACACATACTCTCACTTATTCGTCAATGCTTTTATACCTCATGTAATCAGTTATATGTTATGCTTTTTGAACTTTGATAACGAATCGGCATCAGTAAATCCCATTCCAGTCCCTCACAAATAATTTATCTCCTTCCGACAACAAACTTTTTTTGATCAAACGCTGTAAATTTCAAATGCTTTCTGTGATCAACAACAATTTTTTTCTGTGAATCATCGATATTTTCTGAACTAATATATCTTCTAATCAAGTGGCGTTAGCTCGCTTAACTCAACAAAAGTTTAATTGGACAATCTGGGAAAAGTGGAAGCTTTTATTCTGTATTTCTTGCATTGTCAGCAATATTTGTTTAGAGGTCTGTGAAACGATCTTTGAAGGACATTATGCAATCTTGTTTATCCAATCCTTCTCTGTGGGAAGCATCTGAAAGCGATTGTGCTTCCGAATGATAAGGATGGTGCCTTATATGTCCTCCAGAATCTCAGTTATCAAGTTCTATGTTGCTATGTAATAAGTACGCTTTATTTCAGAATACGTAGTTTCGAAATGAAATTTGATTTTCATATATACTGCTCTGTGCAAGATCTGTCAACAATCATTCCTACAATCCCGGCAATATTCTTACAAATGTTTTCAGTCATTCACAACAAACCAAATTTTTCTCACAAGGGAATTTGTCACGACAAAGATGATTAAATTGAAGACGAAGCATTCTTGGGAAGAAACCATCCAGTATCGTAATGAGGAGACATGTACATGTATTAAAAGAATTACTTTAATGACACTCTTAAGATAGATGGTTAGATAAATAGGTAAATAGATACAGAGAGAGAGAGAGAGAGAGAGAGAGAGAGAGAGAGAGAGAGAGAGAGAGAGAGAGAGTTTTGTTATCCCACGGAAGCTCTTTCTCATTAAATGTCTCATGGTTCATCAGTCATCGTCTTCCACATCACTACTCGAGTTGATCAAGTTAATATAAATTGGCTGGAGAGCCAAGTTTCAAGTATTAACATTTATCCCTATTTAACGTGAAAAAATTCTTAAATATGGTTTTTATGTAATGTTTATTATATGGCCACGGCTATCTGTAAACAGGTTCCCTCAATAAATGTGTCGAGTTTCATATAATGTTTTTTTTCCACATATCTCACAGTATTATAAAAAATGCCAGCAACTACTCATAAGGATTCTCCTTTGTGAGTTTTCCAGAGAAATATCCAGGATTATGTGGAAACGTTGGACGCGTCGAATATTCACTGCTGCAGAGAAGGGCGGCTTTCATGTGACTAAAATGATTCACTCTTACTACGCACATGAAAACTCTTACTTAGCCCATAAACGGAAACATTGAAATGAAACAGTAAAAGAAATTCCTACAGAAATTAATAAAAAAACTTCCATGATAGTTTATCCCCCGTAGGGATGGCGCCATTAGTGCACCTTACTAATAGTTCTTTGCAGCATACCTTCGGCCCCTAGCTGCAACCCCTTTCATACCTTTTACTGTACCTCCGTTCATATTACAGTACCTTTCTTCCATCTTACTTTTCCTCCTCTAACAATTGTTTCAATTGCAACTTGAGGTTTTCCTCCTGTTACACCTTTCAAGCCTTTTGCTCTCAATTTCCATTTCAGCACTGAATAACCTCATAGCTCACAGCGCTTGGCCCTGAGGAGTTTCACTGGTAATGAAAGGCTGCTCAAGAAAAATAGAGATATTCCACTTTCTGACGCTCTTCCAGGCTGTGCCTCTCGACATCTGCATCAAAAATTTCGTTGAAGCCTTGCTTATCTAAAATTCCTTTTGTGTGGGTGTGTTTTTTTGTCGTACTACTCCAGAGGGCCCACCAGCCTCTTATTCCTTTTCAGCACTTGACCAATCCTTACTGTTCACCAGCCACCTTAAATCTGCACTAACCATCACAGAGGCTGTTATCGTTGTTTCAGCTGAACTGGTTTTGCCTTCAAGAAGTGATGTCATATCTTTTGCATTTCAGTAACCGTCGCTGACTGAACCATCAATTTTCTCCAGAATGGTGAAAAGCTACATTTCTGTATTTCATATCATGAATATCATCAGTGATCCGCAAAAATTTACCTCAGAATCATCAACAGATCATTTCTACCATTCCCTGTGTAAAATGTAACAGCCATCGCTGAATAACCTTCGCTATGGTTTCAGGTTCACAATCTTCCCATTCTCTTTAATAAAAAATATTCTGGTTGTCATTTTCCATTTTATAACATTATTTCTGCTAACTAAAAAAAAATAGATGTTAATGCAGCCATCAAGTTCTCTGCTTTCCTGTCGTGTTTCGAGAGAGAGAAGGGAATGCAATCATTTGTTCCTTTGTTACCTTTTTCTTCTTTCAAGAACAACCTTCGGTGAAGCAAAGGAATCTATCAGAATTACAACCCAATATCCACGTTAGGGTTCTTTTCTGTTACTTTTCTCTGTCCTGCCACTGATGGCCCTCGAAACCCTGACACGTCTCTGCAAGGACATTTTGTATTTTATGTATATATATATATATATATATATATATATATATATATATATATATATATATATATATATATATATATATATATATATACATATGTGTATGTATACAAGAACGATATGGGGCGTTAAAAATTGCGCCATTTGAATATATCTATTCTTAGAAGAAACTGTAGTATTCATATATGCTTAAGCATATTTATAGTAACAATCTGCAAAGAAAACGTTATGTGCTATGTATGAACTGGATACGAGAAATTTCTTGATCTATACAATAACCAAATAAGATATTTTTTCACACAGGCTCTTATTTTTTATGACATTTTGTGGCGACAATCCGTTCACTTATAACGCATGAAATGACACACTTCAGAATAACCTTCATGGAAGGCCTTCGATTGATCAATCGTGTTGGCGCTCTGAGAGAATGATGACCTTTTCTGACCCTTTGCCTCGTCTCTTGCACTCCTCCTGCTCCTTTCAAGAAATCCAGTCTCCTGTCCTCTTTCTTATCCTGGTGGTTGTCCCCCCCCACCTTTAAGATCTATCTTCAGTTTATCAGACAAGAAAAAATCGTCAATTTTTCGATCATCTCCGACCTCCCTTCTTCAGGCTGTCATCTGAATTTACTTCAGGTGGTTTCCTAATCAGTTCCTCAAATCTGTTCCTCATGAAATTCTTCAGCACTGCCGTTTGAAGGAAGGAAAGAAGGAAGGTCAACGTCTTCCACTTCCAAATACGTATCATATTTTCAGGAAAAACATTTTCATTCTCATATATTTTATGCATTTTTCGTTTACGTCCTCTGTGTTTTGCCGATTTTCGTATTCCTGAAGCTTTTCGAGTCAGAATTTCGAGGAATTATCGATTTTTATTTATTTATTTATTTATTTTACAGTTTTGGACTGGTATATGTCTAAATAAACATGTGTCCTGAAATATTTATGACTAAATTTTTTTAGATTTTTTTTTTTTTTTTTTACATTTTTGTTCACCGTATTTACCGGCATTTGAGCAGCACTTGAGAGAAAATTGTCGCAAAATTTCTGTATGACTTTTTAGGTGGAAGTGAGAAATACACTTTACTTTCCTACTAAAATACACATTATCTACGATAAAAACTGGCCCTTTCTCTCAAAAAATATAATATCAGAGTAAATATGTATCTGTGTATCTCGACATCGCCCTGCAATATCGCCGTGTGAGCGACACTGAGCGTCAAATTGTTTTACAATGTCTGTATGACTTGCCAATTCTGGATAGTGGAAAATGAGAAATTTACTTCCGTATCCTACTAAAACTACCCATTTTCTATGATAAGAGCTCGTTCGTTCTCTAAAAATAAAATATCAAATCATCAAAGTAAATATATATCTATGTACTTAGATTTTTCAACTCGTCATAGTCGTATCACAGATGTACAATGCCAGCTAGTATAAATACAATATTTTATATTTCTTGACATATTTTTACTGAGTATTTTCGGAAATATGAAATTATATAAGTACGCAACAGTTCCAAACAGAGAGTCGGGTTTTACCAATAGCCGATCTCGATTTGTGTGGTTCTGGTTCAGGCGATATTCTAGTGCTTTTGTGACGCGTTTCCTTTTCGGATTATCTTACCGTGTAGTGCATTCACTAATTCCATTGCCATAAGCAAGAGAGGCACCACCCTTATGAGGAAGAAATTTGAATATTGCGTCTCGTAAGTTTGTTACAAGAGATGACGGAAGCAAACGGGAATTGTCTCGCCTGGGATAGTAACAATGCCAAAACGCCCATATATATCTAGGTATGGATTTGTTTTCCTATTTGTTATATTCAGATTAGTGATATTCTAATTAGTGATTACTATATTTCATAATATAAATAATTATATAAGACCACAAAGCTTCATTTTACTGCAGTGAGTTGTCGTCTGACTCGTGACTTGCGTAGGCTTGGTTGTTCAGATTTGTTTACTTTAGCCTCGCAGTTGTTTGTTTATTTGCCTCTCCAATATCTGAATAGAGAACATGTACAATGGTAACGTATATAGGTTATGGAGAAAATTTATATTGATAGCGCATATTTTAATAGGTTATCAAGAACACCTTGGGGCGAGTGTAAAACGATGGGAAAACCTTTCTAGAATACCATGTCCTGGCCTAACCTCATTAGGGCATTTATTTTTATAATTTATAAAAATTTTGGACTGATAGCATATTGCCTACTATTTTTATAGGTAGCATATACTATTTTTATAGGTTATAGAGAAAGCATTATATTGATAGCATGTATTAATGAATTTATATGTTATGAAAAAGATTTGCACATATATATATATATATATATATATATATATATATATATATATATATATATATATATATATATATATATATATATCTTTTACTGTAATACAGTAGTATAATATAAAGATAAAAAGGCCCTAAAACACTATTTGAACATTGCAACCATATATTCGACGACTTCTTTCTGTGCCCTGTTCATTGGTAAAATTTAGGCAGATGAAATGTTACAAGAGTATATAAGTTCCTCTATCAGAAAGGGCGCTGGCCACGCAAAAAATTTAATATGGCGGAAACAAGCAAATTCCAAGATGGCGGCCAGTATCGACAGATTTTGGCTAATTTTTTCACTAGAATGGCATGTATTTGCTTCTAGCAATATGGTAAAGCTCTTCCATACTATTTCTTGTGAATATTATGTTTCTGTAGCTTCCCAGTACAGTTTACCTTTAAATATGGGGGCTATATGGCTGCCAAGAAAAGGTAGAAACAATAATTATAATGAGAAATAATGCCCGTTCAACAATTATCGTTTTAAGCATGGATCTTGGTTTCTGTGGTTTTAGATCCTAATGAGGCCATCTCTTTCGAATAACTCATCAATTTTGAAGGAAAATTAATAAATGTAAAAGAGTGTATGTCTGCACACAACCAGGGCACACTGGTGACATCACTGCTGTGTAACTCAGCATGGGGTTCAGTGCCAGCTAATCCAGCTTTACTAATCCTGTAGTCTTAGACTAGTAGTTGTAGTATAGTTTAGTTTAGTGTCCCAAATGCTTTCTAACAGCCCCAGACCAGCTATAGTTAGATAGCCGCACCTGAATAGACAGGATGTGCCAGCGGGAGAGCCGAGCCAAGGGTATGGGGGCTGTACATGATGGTTCATGTACTTACCCGGATGGTGTACAGATCACGGGACTTAAATGGCACTGGATGAATGATCGGGCTAGGTGTAGGGAGACCGAACCTAGTTGAATCCCATACAGGAATGTGTGCTTTGTTTAAGGTGGTAAAGGATAACCCCTCGGCCTTAATCAAAAGTGAAATCATGGCAGAATGTGATGCCAATCAATATTGAGCAGTAGAAAAACAAACTGGAGTTTGTGTTGTCTTTGTCAGAAGGACAAAGAGGTGAGCACTTGACATCACCTCCAAGTCATCATGTCTAGACCATGATGGGTACACAATGCTGGCAAGGAACATTCCCATGTTCAGTGAAATTAATGAAATGCCACTGATAATGGATCCAGCAAGGCTGGATGAAGGTGATGGCATAGAGGCCACTCTCAGGAAAAATGCAGCAAAATACCATGTGAACTGTCGCTTGTTGTTTAACAACACTAAACTGGACCGTGCAAGAAAGCGACAATCCAATGACCAGACCAGCAACACTGAGACTAGTCGTGCAAAACTGCGCCGAACCAGTCATGACAATGAAGTTTGCATTTTCTGTGAGAAAGTGGCACCTGCATCTGATCTCAGACAGGCTAGTACTAAGGGCCTTGACTTGAAATTGCGTGAATGTGCAGAGATACTTAGTGATGGCAAGCTCCTTGCTAAGATGACTGGTGGGGATGTCATTGCACAGGAGTTTAAGTATCACCATGCCTGTCTTTGTGCCCTCTACAACAGAAAAAGGTCCTACCTGAGGGCCTTGAGAAAGACCAAGGTAGCACTGAGTCAGAATCAGATGTGTATCCACTAGTTCTGTCAGAACTGATGACATACATTGTTGAAAACAACCTTTGTTCAGATGATCCAGTCACATTTCGGCTGGCAGATGTTGCCACCTCTACCAACAACGTCTGGAACAATTAGGTGTAGAGTCACCAAGTGTAAATTCCACGAGACTCAAAGACAAACTTCTGGCAGAAATTCCAGAACTTGAGGCTCATAAATCTGGCAGAGATGTATTACTTGCATTTCAAAGGATGTGGGAAAAGCACTTGCTCAATCATCTGATCTTTCAGAGGCAGTTATCATTGCTAAAGCAGCAAATATTCTCAGAAAGTCTATACTTGATCATCAGTCACGGTTTGATGGCACATTTTCTGAGGCTTGTGTACTGAAATTCTGTGCCTCCTCTCCTGCTCCAGTTTGTAGGGATGGTTGAGCATGGGGCTGACATCAAGTCACAGTTACGATTTGGAGCATCAAAAAGTCAGACCAGGCCATTGCACAGCTCATGCAGTTCAACTGCTACTCCCGATACAAAGAGGAGCAACAACTCATAGACACTCCAAAGACAGAGAAACACCATTCCCAGTCTACATGGGACTCTCAGTCTATGCCAAAACCAGGAAGAGAAACCTGGTTGAAATGCTACATCAGTATGGCCTCAGTATCTCTTATGACAGAGTACTGGAGGTCTCTTAGGAGATGCCACAGTTAGCAAATATGTGGAGGAGGTGTGGTCTGTCCCCAGTACTGCGAAAAGGGTTGTTCACCACTGCAGTGATGGACAACATCGACCCAACCCATCTGCAACTACTGCCACTACCTCCTTCCATGGAACTAGCATCTCCATATTTCAGCACCCCACCAAGGAGAACACTGGACAGAAACACAGCAACTAAAGTTTGCACCACTAAAGTTTCGGTGCCTGAGTTTTCGGACAGGCAAACATCTCACAGCTCCTTCAAACATTCCGACCAAACAGAATCACAGACTTCTTCAGAACAGCTGCTCACTGAAGAACAGTCAAAGCAGAAACTTCTGAAGGGAGGATTGCCAGCTTTTCTCAAAGCTATTTATATCCTGTCAGAGCCGTGAATGTGATCTGCAGAGAATTCTTCCAACATTTGAGTAATCAAACATTCCCAGCTTCCCTTAGTGAGGGTGGTAGGCTGTACACATGTCAGAAGTCTCACAGCTGACCTCGGTCCTGGATAGTCATGTTACACTAGAGACAAAGAACCAAAGACTGATGTCCTCATTGTAGATGGATCAGCTTTGGTCCATGCCTTGCCACCAAAGAAAGGAAAGACCTTTGAGGGCTATGCACTTGCGACTTCTTGCCTGTGATACAATCCTATAGCAGCAAGTACACATCATCACATCTTGTATTTGATGTATACAATACATCCAGCCTCAAAGCTGAGACCAGGCTCCAACGTGGTCAGGAGGAAGGCGCAAGGTGACAGACAAGAACACAATTCCATCCAACTGGCGCAATTTCCTAAGACACGATGCCAACAAGACAGAGTTGTTCCAGTTCTGGCAGACAAAGTTGCCCAGATGTCTGCCACAAATGTTGTCATTGCCACGAAAGGGTCTGCTGTCCTCAGCACTCATGAGGCTAGTCTTCAGGGACTGGAAAAGTGCTCTCATGAGGAAGCTGACACCGCATCTTTCTCCATGCCAAATATGCCACAGAACATGGAGCCAAGACCATCACGGTTAAACAAATGACACAGATGTTCTTGTCGTTGCAGTCAGTGCTTTCTCCACTCTCCACAATCTAGGGCTAGAGAAGCTATGGGTGGCATTTGGCCAAGGCCAGAGCCTGCGCTGGATTGCTGTGCATGACCTGTGCAACTCTCTGGGCCAGGAGAAGGTGAATGGCATGCTCTTCTTCCATGCGTTCACAGGCTGTGATACAGTGTCAGCCTTCGAGCAGGGCAAGAAGACCGCCTGGCAGACATGGAACATCTTTCCAGAGGCCTCCACTGTGTTCTCCAAACTGAGTCACTACCCTCTCAGAGTGGAAGAGTGACCTGAAGGTCCCTGGAGAGGTTTGTCATACTTATGTATGAAAGATCCAGCACTGCTGGCACTGTGGATGAGGCTAGACTTGATATGTTTGCCAGAAAACAAAGGGCATATGAGGCCATTCCACCAACCAGGGAGCTCTCCTCCAACACACCAAGCGTGCTGCGTACCAGGCTGGTTGTGTGTGGGGGCAGGCCACCAGTGTCAGCCACAGCCAGAGAACCCTGCTGAGTGGGGATGGCAAAAGTCTGGTGAAGCATGGCAAGTCCTCTGGACAACCAACTCGCCCTTAGCCAAGAGTTGCCAACAGCTTACCAAATGTGGATGCAAAGCAGGCTGTCAGGAAAGGTGCAAGTGCTACAAGCTGGGTCTTCCCTGCACAGCTCTGTGCACTTGCAAATGTGAAGTCTAGATAAATATTGCCCTCTCTTCAGTAGATAATCTGCTTGAGGCATCCAACGTGTCATGCTATGCCTACCTTCTTATCCTCAATTTTTTCAAAGGTGTAGGTTGAGAGACCTATACATAGATTGGTTGCGTTTAGTCCGTATTTCTCTTCTTTTCTTTTTATGGTTACAGTCTTAGACACAATGTTGTATGTGACCATACCATTACTATTTCAGTTGAAAATAGCATATTAGTTAAACTGTCTGATCACATGAATATACCATTAAATAAAAACAGTTGGTCTCTATGTCTGCTAGCGCTGTGGATAGAAAAAAAAAAACTTTTATGGCAACCATTTTGTACGCCATCTTGGTTACAATTCATTTAGTAAGGGTTTTCAATAAAATGTGTGGTATGGAACATTTTATAACCTAAAAGTCGAGGTTTAAAAAAAAAAAACTGGCATATTCCATCAATAGATGCTCCCAAACCAGTGAATCTCAACATAGATGGCGGCCATTTTGAAAAATAGCCGCCATCTTGGATTTCAGGTGGCCAGCGCCCTTTTCTAAGAGAGCGTAGTCTTAGGAATGTTTTGTGCCAAATTTCATGCTTGTTCACTATCTGAACGATTTTACAGCAATCT